>NW_006781519.1:2271507-2272583 GCF_000442215.2 Lipotes vexillifer | reverse complement strand
TCCTGCTGAGAATTTATTAGGGAAATAGAAAAGTTCTGGAAGGGACCATTCACTGTACATTGGGGTTATATCTCTCAATGACAGTTTTCCTTCCATGCACTATCCCTTGTTCTATAACCTTCCTTGGTAGCAAACTACAGGCTTAAGGTATCAACTCTTCTAGTTAAGATGCCTTTCATTCCTGTGGCATTTTCTGGATTCAGGCAACAAAAGGGGTCTAAATGGCCTCTGACTTAAGCACCTGTACACCCTGTGGGAGCTAACAAAATGTACCTGGCTGATTACTATTGCCTGTGTTGATTTTGAATAATAAGAATTTCAAAGACTGCTTTTAAACTTGAATTTCTAGCCCTGATATAAACTGCAGATACATTCTCTACTTTTTTAACAGATGAATTAATTTCCCACTGTGATCCATAAACTTTTGACTTATGTTAACAATGCTGAGGCTGGCTGGCATTAGGTAAACCTGGATGCATGTCTTGTTTCAGTATCAGTTTGAAAGCAACTAGGTTGTCTAGAGGGAAAAAAGGAAGGGAGCAGATGGACTATTCAGAAACCTCATGATCTTTCCTCTCACAAGGGTTCCCCTTGAGACAAAGGATAGAAAGTAATCCAGAAGAAAATAAGAGACATAGTGAAATAAAACACCCTATTTCCTGTTAGGATGAGTGTTACCTTTGTGAAATTGATGCATTGCCAATGAGGTCTCTGCAGGTATCAGGCTTGGTGATGAATCATGTAATGTAAATATTGATTTAGAATCTAATAATTAAATCTAATTTGCTTTCCCAGGTTAACACATCTCTTCTTCTCCTGCAGGTAATCCCTGCTGTGACAGAGCAGGACTTAGGCTTCCAGGCAGTAAAGGGCTTCCTTAGCCTAATAACTTATCTAGTGGTTCCTTACATTCCTTTTAGTTTGCAATTCACCACCTTCTTTCACGATTTCCAAGTGCAGTCTCAGGTCCAGCTACTATTGAATGACTGACCTCTACCAGTTCATAAACCTACCTTTCCCATGAGCAGTTGGGAAATTTCCTTCAGAGGCCACTAGGAGGCACCTCATGCATAACA
>NW_006781519.1:2265080-2271497 GCF_000442215.2 Lipotes vexillifer | reverse complement strand
CTGAACTGTAAAATAGCTACCAAATTGCTCAGATATCCCAGGAATTACTCTTTTAGAGAATTGCTCAAGGCCCTCTAGAGCCACACTAGGGCAGCAAGTCTAAGTATTATGCATATGACACTACTCTGAAATCCCTTTTGTGTGACCTAAGTTAGGGCTCTGAGTTCTTTTTCCAGTTTTTCCTAAAGTGACTTTGGAGCAGGTTGGTATAGTCAGTGCATCACTTACCCTTAGCGATGTGTCAACTCATATAACCAGGAGTCTAACAACCACAGAGTACCTTTGTACAACTTCTCCCACTTTAAGAGCTGAATAGCATATGTGGAATAAAGTTTGTTGGTATTAGAGATTGGGTGTGCAAATGTGTGTGCCAGACCATGTAAATGGGGGGGGGTGCCATGTGTGGCAGTAAATGTCAAAACACTACTTAAAGAAATTAAAGAAGACTCAAATAATTGAAAAGGCATCCCATGTCCATGGATTGAAAGACTTAATATTGTTAAAATGTAAATATTGCCCAAAGCAGTTTACAGATTCAATGTAATCCCTATCAAAACGCTAATGGCATTTTTTGAAGAAATACAAAACTCCATCCTAAAATATATATCTAAACTCAAATAGCCAGAATTATCTTGAAAAGGAACAAAGTTGGAGGTTTCACACTTCTGATTTCAAAACTTATTACAAAGTTACAGTCATCAAAACAGTGTGGTATTAGTGTAAAGTCAGGCATATAGACCATGGGATAGAACTGACAGCCCAGAAATAAACTCTCACATATATGGTGAAATTATTTTCAACAATGGTGCCAAGATCATATGGGGAAAGGACAATCTTATCAACAAATGGTGCTGGGAAAACTGGACATTCAAATGCAAAAGAATAAAGTTTGACCCTTACCTTACATCATATACAAAAAAAATTTCAAAATTGATCAAAGACTGAAAAATATAAAACTCCTCAAAGAAAACACAGGGGAAAAGCTTTATGACATTGGATTTAGATCTGGCAATGCATTCTTAAATATGACACCAAAAGCCTAGGCAACAAAATCAAAAATAGATAAATGGAACTATATCAAACAAAAACCTTTGCACATCAAAGGACATAATAAACATAGGTTAAAGATGCAACCTATGGAAAGGGAGAAAATATTTTCCAAGTACCTGTATGATTAGGGGTTAATATCTAGAATATATAAAGAGCTCCAAAAACTCAACCACAATAAAAAGCAAATAACCCAAGTAAAAATTGAGCAAATGACTTAAATAGACATTTCTTCAAAGATTACATGCAAATAGCCAATGAGTATATGAAAAGATAATCAACATCATTACTCATTAGGGAAATGCAAATCAAAACCACTGAATGAGATATCACTTCAATCACATAGGATGGTTACAATCAAAAAAAAAAAAAAGCAAGTAACAAGTACTGGTGAGGATGTAGAGAAATTGGAACCCTGTGCACTATTGGTAGGAATATAAAATGTTGCAGTCACTGTGGAAAACAATATGACAATTCTTTAAAAAATTAAAAATAGAATTATCAGCAATCCCACTTCTGGCTATATATCCAAAAGAATTAAAAACCAGTATCTCAAAGAGAGACTGGCACACCCATGTTCATAGCAGCAATATTTACAATAGCCAAGAAGTAGAAGCAACCCAAGTGTCCATAGAAGGAGATACGGATAAACAAAATGTGGTATATACATACAATGGACTATAATTCAGCCTTAAAATGGAAGGAAACTCTGTCATATGCCACAACATTGATGAACCTTGAGGACATTATGTAAGTGAAATAAATCAGTCACAAAAATCAAATACGGTATGATTCCATTTATATGAGGTATCTAAAGTAGGCAAATTCATAGAAAAAAAGTATTGGGCTCACCAAAAATTCCTTCGGTTTTAAAGTAAAAATAAAAGACACATTTTTCATTTCCACCAAGAACCTTATTGAAGAACAAATTCACTGTTTTGTTCCACTACCTTCTGCCATTTTTCAGGCAGCTTCAGAATTCCATCTTCCCAAAACTTTTTAACTTTTTGAGCAGAGAACTGTTCTAGGTGCCTTTTACAGTCTTCCAGGGAATTGAAATTTTTTCCATTAAGATAATTTTGTAAAGACCAAAATAAATGGAAATCCAAAAGTGCAATGTCTGGTGAATATGGCAGATGAACCAGAACTTTTCAATCAAGTTGTAACAGTTTTTCCCCGGTCATCAAAGAAACACACGGTGTTGCATTATCTTGATGAAAGATTATGCGTTTTCTGTTGACCAATTCCAGATGCTTTTCATCGAGTGCTGCTTTCAGTTGGTCTAATTGGGAGCAGTACTTGTTGGAATTAATCATTTGGTTTCCCAGGAGGAACTCATAATAGAGGACTCCCTTCCAATCCCACCATATACACATCACCTTCTTTGGATGAAGACCGGCCTTTGGTGTGGTTGATAGCGGTTCATTTTGCTTGCCCCATGATCTCTTCCATTCCACATTATTGTACAGTATCCACTTTTCATCATCCGTCATAATTTCTTTTAAAAACAGAACGTTTTCATTATGTAAGTAGAGAATCACATGTGGAAATATAGTCAAGAAGGGATTTTCGCTTATCACATAACTAAAACTCTATCCACCCACCAGTCTTTCAAAATTTTAATGGATTTCAAAGTTCGATGCAGATAGTGTGCTTTACTCCTCAGAAAACATATTATTAACTAAAGTTCAATAGTTGGGCACTATACGTGGCTGGTATATAGATTCTTATTGTACAATTCTTTTCAGCTTTTCTTCTATGGTTGACATGTTTCTTAGTGAAATGTTAGAAAAATTACGATTATTTCAGTCAAGTTCAACTGTACCCTGAAGTCCACCTATAAGCCCCTATTGTGCCTTTATACAAACTTCTGCCACAGTAACTTCTCAAATGTTATAGTTTTTAGTTGTTTTACCTTGCTATATTCTATACTGGGAGTTCATTGAGGATTGAGACTGTGTCTTACCTCTGTATTTTGACGTTTAGCACACTGGTACATAGTAGATATTGTTTAATGTATATTGAATAAATCAATCCTAAATTAAATGATTAGTAAATGACTATGTAGTCATTCAACTTACAAACATTTCTTTGGTTCCTATAACTATCATTCACTGCGTGCTTATAACATGCCAAGAACTTTGTTAGATACTCTGCCCATACTTCCTCACTTAAGTTTCAAAACAACCTATGGTTTATATATTAATTTTTACAAGTAAAGCAACTGAGACTCTAAGAAGTTAATAATTTACCCTAGATCACAGAGCCAGTAACTGATGGAGTTGGGATTCAACTCCTGACTCCAAGATCCATGTACTGAACCACCTTAGACTGCAAACTATTTCTGTGCAGTAATGCATGTTTTCTGCTTATTTTGTGCTGTATACTGCACCAGGCACCAGGGAAGCCAAGAGGGAAAAATAGATCCATGAACATGAAGGAAGACACAAAATGTGTGATAAACAAATGTCTGTGTCTAGACAAGTTCTCATACCCCACATAATGCTTCATGATGCTGTGTAGTAGTGACTGAATTATGTCCTCTCCCACTACATACATACACACACACATGCACACACGCACACGCACACACACATGCGTGTGTGCATCCAAGCTCATGTACTTCCTAAATAACTGCTTTCCTCAGCCTTGAAAATAAAAGAAAAAACAGCCTTCTCCCCTCTAGCTGTTCTGGAGCATTTGGGGGTGGCACTTCAGTGCATGCTTTTGCAAATGATTGCTTTGCCTCAGGAGAGAGATTAATTGGTTTCCATGGTCAGCTACCTTCTTAGAGAAAAATCTGTCAAGAGGAGAATAGGGAAAGCAAAACCCTGTGTGTGCATCTTTTTTTAAGTAGTACTGAGCATTCTGAATGAACAATTCTGAGTGCATATGTGACTTCTGACTCAGCTTACTGTTCACAAAAAGGAATTCAAAATTGGCATCCTGGCTGTTACTTTTTGAGGTATCTAAATGGATAATTTTCTCTAAATATAATAAAGTTTATGTTACAATAAATTATAATAGCTAGAATTTATTGAGCATTTACTATAGGCCAGGCCCTATACTATGGGTTTTACACAACTTAGCAATGTAATTGTCACAACAAACTTATGAGTAAGGCACTATTATTATTAATCCCACCTTACAAATGAGGATGTACGGTGTCAGAAAGGTTAAAGGCCTTGCCAGTATCACAACGGAAGGAGGCAGAGCCTGTGCTTCACCCACTTCTCTCTTGATTTCAGAGCTCATGTGCTCAATGAACTACTATGATTTACTCTCATCCTATAGGAGGAAGGAAAGCAAATGGTCATCCTAAAAGAACATTCAGCAATAGCAAGCAAATTGCAGCCAGGAGAAACATCTTAGATTCTCCTAGTCTCTCCCCTCATTCTCCCTCAAGCCCCCAGTTCACCTCCTACCCCCAACATAACCCCAACCTGACTGTGTTAAGGACACAGTAAGAAAACTGCCTGTTGTCTGCAAGCCAGGAAGACAGCTCTCAACAGAACTCAACCATGCTGGCACCCTGATCTCAGACTTCCCAACCTTCAGAATGTATGAAAAAAATGTCCATTGTTCAGGCACCCACTCTGTGGTATTTTGTTACAGAAGCCCAGGCTAACAAAATTATATTCAATTAAAATGTATTGATTCAGCCATTGCCTATTACAGGAGTATGGTTCAACAGAAAATATATTAACCAATGGTATGCACTATAAAAAGCTGGAAAACCAGAAACAAGGCACAACACCTATAAGCATTTTTGTATTTATTTAGAAATGTATAGGTCTCTTATGCTTAGCGTTTCTTTTCAGTTTAAAAGTGAATGTAGGACCTAAATAGACATTTCTCCAAATAAGATATACAGATTGCCAACAGACACATGAAAGAATGCTCAACATCATTAATCATTAGAGAAATGCAAATCAAAACTACAATGAAATATCATCTCACACCAGTCAGAATGGCCATCATCAAAAAATCTACAAACAATAAATGCTGGAGAGGGTGTGGAGAAAAGGGAACCCTCTTGTACTCTTGGTGGGAATGTAAATTGATACAGCCACTATGGAGAACAGTATGGACATTCCCTAAAAAAACTAAAAATAGAACTACCATACGACCCAGCAATCCCACTACTGGGCATATACTCTGAGAAAACCATAATTCAAAAAGAGACATGGGTCACATAATCTTTAAATAAATTAGACTTGAGCTCAGTTTTTTAAAAAAATCTCATATTGTCTGTCACATTTAAATAGCTTATCTTTTATCACAATAAAGCATAGTGTAAGTGAATACTAAGTGACATGTTAATTTTGAGAGAAAAGAAAAACTGTGGTTACACAGATGATAATACTTCAGGTTTTGTACAAATTATGGAATACATCTTCGACTGAAGAAGTATATTTCAATTTATATTTGAATATAGTTGACTGAAAATGAAGAATAATTTCAAGTTGTCTTATATGACAAAGGATGCGTGTATACCCTTTGAAAATTACAGCCATTAAAACTCTTAAAATTTTTCTTTTAGGAAGAGTTAGTTACCTATAGCCATGGTGTACCACAACATAAATTAAGACAGCCTTAATATCAGAAGTCCTCCTTCTCTTCTTCTTTCACTTCTTCCTCCTCCTTTCTTCACAATAACTGCCATTTATGGAGTATTTGCTCTCTTCTTTAAAAACAACATCTTGTCGGGCGGTGGAAAGATGGCGGAGGAGTAAGACGCGGAGATCACTTTCCTCCCCACAAATACACCAGAAATACATCTACATGTGGAACAACTCCTACAGAACACCTACTGAATGCTGGCAGAAGACCTCAGACCTCCCAAAAGGCAAGAAACTCCCCACGTATCTGGGTAGGGCAAAAGAAAAAAAATAATTAAAAACAGAGACAATAGAATAGGGACGGCACCTGCACCAGTGGGAGGGAGCTGTGAAGGAGGAAAGGTCTCCACACACTAGGAAGCCCCTTCGCGGGCAGAGATTGCGTGAGGCGGAGTGAGGAGCTTCGGAGCCGCGGAGGAGAGCACAGCAACAGGGGTGCGGAGGGCAAAGCGGAGAGATTCCCGCATAGAAGATCAGTGCCGACCGGCACTCATCAGCCAGAGAGGCTTGTGTGCTCACCCGCCGAGGCAGGCGGGGCTTCGAGCTGAGGCTCGGTTTCGGTTTCGGTCGGAGCTCAGGGAGAGGACTGGGGTTGGCGACTTGAACATAGCCCGAAGGGGTTAGTGCGCCACGGCTAGCCGGGAGGGAGTCCGGGGAAAAGTCTGCACCTGCTGAGGAGGCAAGAGACTTTTTCTTGCCTCTGTGTTTCCTGGTGCGTGAGGAGAGGGGTTTTAAGAGCGCTGCCTAA
>NW_006781519.1:2204409-2264871 GCF_000442215.2 Lipotes vexillifer | reverse complement strand
TCCCGGGATCCAGGGACAATTTCTCGGGGAGAACACACGGCGGGCCTCAGGCTGCTGCAACGTCACGCTGACTTCTGCCGCCGCAGGCCTGCCCCGCACTCCGTGCCCCTCCTTCCCCCGGCCTGAGTGCGCCAGAGCCGCCGAGTCAGCGGCTCCTCTAACCCCGTCCTGTCTCAGCAAAAAACAGATGCCCTCCAGCGACATACATGCAGAGGTAGGTCCAAATCAAAAGCTGAGCCCCTGTGAGCTGTGCGAACAAAGAAGAAAAAGGGAAATCGCTCCCAGCAGCCTCAGAAACAGCGGATTAAAGCTACACAATCAACTTGATGTACCCTGCCTCTGTGGAATACATGAATAGACAGCAAATCATCCCAAATTGAGGAGGTGGACTTCTAGAGCAAGATCTATGATTTTTTCCCCTTTTCCTCTTTTTCTGAATGTGTATGTGTATGCTTCTGTGTGAGATCTTGTCTGTATAGGTTTGCTTCCACGATTTGTCCTAGCGTTCTATTCGTCCATTAGTTTTTTTAAATTTTTTTCTTAATAATTAATTTTAATTTAAAGAACTCTATTATACTTTACCTTCTTTCTCTCTTTCCTTCCTTCCTTCCCTCTTTTAGACAACGAATCATCCCAAATTGAGGAGGTGGACTTCTAGAGCAAGATCTATGATTTTTTCCCCTTTACCTCTTTTTGTGAGGGTATATGTGTATGCTTCTATGTAAGATTTTGTCTCTATAACTTTGCTTCCACCATTTGTCCGAAGGTTCTATCTGTCCCTTTTTTTTTTCTCTAAATAATAATTTTTTTTAATTCAATAACTTTATTATACTTTATTTTATTTTACTGTATCTTCTTTCTTTCTGTATTTTTTCCTTCCTTCCCTCCTTTCTTTCTTGCTTTCTTTCTTTCCTATTTCCTCCTACTTCTACTAATTCTCTCTACTTTCTCTCCCTTTTATTCTGAGCTGAGTGGATGAAAGGCTCTTGCTGCTCCAGCCAGGAAGCAGGACTCTGCCTCTCAGGTGGGAGAGCCAACTTCAGAACACTCGTCAAGAAGAGATCTCCCAGCCCCACATAATATCAAACGGCGAAAATCTCCCAGAGATCTCCATCTCAACACCAGCACCCAGCTTCACTAAACGACCAGCAAGCTACAGTGCTGGACAACCTATGCCAACCATATAGCAAAACAGGAACACAACCCCACCCACTAGCAGAGAGGCTGCCTAAAATCATAATAAGTCCACAGACACCCCAAAACACACCACCAGACGTGGACCTGCCCACTAGAGAGACAAGATCTAGCCTCATACACCACAACACAGGCACTAGTCCCCTCCACCAGGAAGCCTACACAACCCACTGAACCAACCTTAGCCACTGGAGACAGACATCAAAAACAACGGGAGCTACGAACTTGCAGCCTGCAAAAAGGTGAACCCAATCACAGTAAGATAAGCAAAATGAGAAGACAGAAAAACACACAGCAGATGAAGGAGCAGGATAAAAACCCACCAGACCTAACAAATGAAGAGGAAATAGGCAGTCTACCTGAAAAAGAGTTCAGAATAATGATAGTAAAGATGATCCAAAATCTTGGAAATAGAATGGACAAAATGCAAGAAGCAGTTAACAAGGACCTAGAAGAAATAAAGATGAAACAGACAATGATGAACAACACAATAAATGAAATGAAAAATACTCTAGATGGGATCAATAGCAGAATAAATGAGGCAGAAGAACGGATAAGTGACCTGGAAGATAAAATAGTGGAAATAACTACTGCAGAGCAGAATAAAGAAAAAAGAATGAAAAGAACTGAGGACAGTCTCAGAGACCTCTGGGACAACATTAAACGCACCAACATTCGAATTATAGGGGTTCCAGAAGAAGAAGAGAAAAAGAAAGGGACTGAGAAAATATTTGAAGAGATTATAGTTGAAAACTTCCCTAATATGGGAAAGGAAATCGTTAATCAAGTCCAGGAAGCACAGAGAGTCCCATACAGGATAAATTCAAGGAGAAATACGCCAAGACACATATTAATCAAACTGTCAAAAACTAAATACAAAGAAAGCATATTAAAAGCAGCAAGGGAAAAACAACAAATAACACACAAGGGAATCCCCATAAGGTTAACAGCTGATCTCTCAGCAGAAACTCTACAAGCCAGAAGGGAGTGGCAGGACATACTGAAAGTGATGAAGGAGAAAAACCTGCAACCAAGATTACTCTACCCAGCAAGGATCTCATTCAGATTTGATGGAGAAATTAAAACCTTTACAGACAAGCAAAAGCTGAGAGAGTTCAGCACCACCAAACCAGCTTTACAACAAATGCTAAAGGAACTTCTCTAGACAAAAACACAAGAGAAGGAAAAGTCCTATAATAACGAACCCAAAACAATTTAGAAAATGGGAATAGGAACATACATATCGATAATTACCTTAAATGTAAATGGACTAAATGCTCCCACCAAAAGACACAGATTGGCTGAATGGATACAAAAACAAGACCCATATATATGCTGTCTACAAGAGACCCACTTCAGACCTAGAGACACATACAGACTGAAAGTAAGGGGATGGAAAAAGATATTCCATGCAAATGGAAACCAAAAGAAAGCTGGAGTAGCAATTCTCATATCAGACAAAATAGACTTTAAAATAAGGACTATCAGAAGAGACAAAGAAGGACACTACATAATGATTAAGGGATCGATCCAAGAAGAAGATATAACAATTGTAAATATTTATGCACCCAACATAGGAGCACCTCAATACATAAGGCAAAAACTAGCAGCCATAAAAGGGGAAATCGACAGTAACACATTCATAGTAGGGGACTTCAACACCCCACTTTCACCAATGGACAGATCATCCAAAATGAAAATAAATAAGGAAACACAAGCTTTAAATGATACATTAAACAGGATGGACTTAATTGATATTTATAGGACACTCCATCCAAAAACAACAGAATACACATTTTTCTCAAGTGCTCATGGAACATTCTCCAGGATAGATCATATCTTGGGTCACAAATCAAGCCTTGGTAAATTTAAGAAAATTGAAATTATATCAAGTATCTTTTCCGACCACAACGCCATGAGATTAGATATCAATTATAGGAAAAGAGCAGTAAAAAATACAAACACATGGAGGCTAAACAATACACTACTTAGTAACGAAGTGATCACTGAAGAAATCAAAGAGGAAATTAAAAAATACCTAGAAACAAATGACAATGGAGATACAACGACCCAAAACCTATGGGATGCAGCAAAAGCAGTTCTAAGAGGGAAGTTTATAGCAATACAAGCCCACCTTAAGAAGCAGGAAACATCTCGAATAAACAACCTAACCTTGCACCTCAAGCAATTAGAGAAAGAAGAACAAAAAAACCCCAGAGTTAGCAGAAGGAAAGAAATCATAAAAATCAGATCAGAAATAAATGAAAAAGAAATGAAGGAAACAATAGCAAAGATCAATAAAACTAAAAGCTGGTTCTTTGAGAAGATTAACAAAATTGATAAACCATTAGCCAGACTCATCAAGAAAATAAGGGAGAAGACTCAAATCAATAGAATCAGAAATGAAAAAGGAGAAGTAACAACTGACACTGCAGAAATACAAAAAATCATGAGGGATTACTACAAGCAACTCTATGCCAATAAAATGGACAATCTGGAAGAAATGGACAAATTCTTAGAAATGCACAAACTGCCAAGACTGAATCAGGAAGAAATAGAAAATATGAACAGACCAATCACAAACACTGAAATTGAAACTGTGATTAAAAATCTTCCAACAAACAAAAGCCCAGGACCAGATGGCTTCACAGGCGAATTCTATCAAACATTTAGAGAAGAGCTAACACCTATTCTTCTCAAACTCTTCCAAAATATAGCAGAGGGAGGAACACTCCCAAACTCATTCTACGAGGCCACCATCACCTTGATACCAAAACCAGACAAGGATGTCACAAAGAAAGAAAACTACAGGCCAATATCACTGATGAACATAGATGCAAAAATCCTCAACAAAATACTAGCAAACAGAATCCAACAGCACATTAAAAGGATCATACACCATGATCAAGTGGGGTTTATTCCAGGAATGCAAGGATTCTTCAATATACGCAAATCTATCAATGTGATTAACCATATTAACAAATTGAAGGAGAAAAACCATATGATCATCTCAATAGATGCAGAGAAAGCTTTTGACAAAATTCAACACCCATTTATGATAAAAACCCTGCAGAAAGTAGGTGTAGAGGGAACTTTCCTCAATATAATAAAGGCCGTATATGACAAGCCCACAGCCAACATCATCCTCAATGGCGAAAAACTGAAAGCATTTCCACTAAGGTCAGGAACAAGACAAGGTTGCCCACTCTCACCACTCTTATTCAACATAGTTTTGGAAGTTTTAGCCACAGCAATCAGAGAAGAAAAGGAAATAAAAGGAATCCAAATCGGAAAAGAAGAAGTAAAGCTGTCACTGTTTGCAGATGACATGATACTCTACATAGAGAATCCTAAAGATGCTACCAGAAAACTACTAGAGCTAATCAATGAATTTGGTAAAGTAGCAGGATACAAAATTAATGCACAGAAATCTCTGGCATTCCTATATACTAATGATGAAAAATCTGAAAGTGAAATCAAGAAAACACTCCCATTTACCATTGCAACAAAAAGAATAAAATATCTAGGAATAAACCTACCTAAGGAGACAAAAGACCTGTATGCAGAAAATTATAAGACACTGATGAAAGAAATTAAAGATGATACAAACAGATGGAGAGATATACCATGTTCTTGGATTGGAAGAATCAACATTGTGAAAATGACTCTACTTCCCAAAGCAATCTATAGATTCAATGCAATCCCTATCAAACTACCACTGGCATTTTTCACAGAACTAGAACAAAAAATTTCACAATTTGTATGGAAACACAAAAGACCCCGAATAGCCAAAGCAATCTTGAGAACAAAAAATGGAGCTGGAGGAATCAGGCTGCCTGACTTCAGACTATACTACAAAGCTACAGTAATCAAGACAGTATGGTACTGGCACAAAAACAGAAAGATAGATCAATGGAATAGGATAGAAAGCCCAGAGATAAACCCATGCACATATGGTCACCTTATCTTTGATAAAGGTGGCAGGAATATACAGTGGAGAAAGGACAGCCTCTTCAATAAGTGGTGCTGGGAAAATTGGATAGGTACATGTAAAAGTATGAGATTAGATCACTCCCTAACACCATACACAAAAATAAGCTCAAAATGGATTAAAGACCTAAATGTAAGGCCAGAAACTATCAAACTCTTAGAGGAAAACATAGGCAGAACACTCTATGACATAAATCACAGCAAGATCCTTCTTGACCCATCTCCTAGAGTAATGGAGATAAAAACAAAAATAAACAAATGGGACCTAATGAAACTTCAAAGCTTTTGCACAGCAAAGGAAACCATAAACAAGACCAAAAGACAGCCCTCAGAATGGGAGAAAATATTTGCAAATGAATCAACTGACAAAGGATTAATCTCTAAAATTTACAGGCAGCTCATGCAGCTCAATAACAAAAAAATAAACAACCCAATCCAAAAATGGGCAGAAGACCTAAATAGACATTTCTCCAAAGAAGATATACAGACTGCCAACAAACACATGAAAGAATGCTCAACATCATTAATCATTAGAGAAATGCAAATCAAAACTACAATGAGATATCATCTCACACCAGTCAGAATGGCCATCATCAAAAAATCTAGAAACAATAAATGCTGGAGAGGGTGTGGAGAAAAGGGAACACTCTTGCACTGCTGGTGGGAATGTGAATTGGTTCAGCCACTATGGAGAACAGTATGGAGGTTCCTTAAAAAACTACAAATAGAACTACCATATGACCCAGCAATCCCACTACTAGGTATATACCCTGAGGAAACCAGAATTCAGAAAGAGTCATGTACCAAAATGTTCATTGCAGCTCTATTTACAATAGCCCGGAGATGGAAACAACCTAAGTGCCCGTCGTCGGATGAATGGATAAAGAAGATGTGGCACATATATACAATGGAATATTACTCAGCCATAAAAAGAAACGAAATTGAGCTATTTGTAATGAGGTGGATAGATCTAGAGTCTGTCATACAGAGTGAAGTAAGTCAGAAAGAGAAGGACAAATACCGTATGCTAACACATATATATGGAATTTAAGAAAAAAAAATGTTATGAAGAACCTAGGGGTAAAACAGGAATAAAGACAGAGACCTACTGGAGAACAGACTTGAGGATATGGGGAGGGGGAAGGGTGAGGTGTGATAGGGCGAGAGAGAGACATGGACATATATATACTAACAAACGTAAGGTAGATAGCCAGTGGGAAGCAGCCGCATGGCACAGGGAAGCCGGCTCGGTTCTTTGTGGCTGTCTGGAGGGGTGTGATAGGGAGGGTGGGAGGGAGGGAGACAAAGAGGGAAGAGATATGGGAACATATGTATATGTATAACTGATTCACTCTGTTATAAAGCAGAAACTAACACACCATTGTAAACAATTATACCCCAATAAAGATGTTAAAAAAAAAAAAATCTCATTCTACAACTGCCCATGAGGTAGGTACTATTGTTATCACCATTTTACTAAGGAAGTGCAATTCACTTCATTGCCTAAATTCATACAGCTAATACGTGATGAAATCTAGAATCAACCCCAGGCCAACTGACTTCAAAATCAATGTTTTTAGTCACTGCCTTTCCTGTATGAGGATGCAATGCATTTTGGCAAAGTTACCAGCTCTGTTTTCATTACAAAGGTGTATAGTGAATATTTCATCTGTAGGAAGAGAATATGATAAAAATCCATTCAAGTTCAATGATGTACATAGCTCCAAAAAAACCCTCTTGCTGTCTCCTATGTTTAGCTTTTTTGCTTGCCTTTTATTAGTTTTGATTAATTTTTCACCTGCATGGAGACTCTCTCCTTCCCTGGTCCAGAAAACCACATCCTTTCCTTTCCCATTTTGTACCTCAAAGAAACCGTCTCCAAAACGATTTAGTTAAACAGACCATCCCATTCTGCCAGATATACTCTAAACTCAAGAATTTATCCACACTTTGCACTTATTAAATAGTATATCGGTTAGGAACATGGGTTCTGGCGCTCAATCACCTGGATTTGAATGTTGATTCTCACAGTCAGTACCTCTGTAACCTTTGGGTGACTTTCTTAAAACTATCCCTTGGTTCTCTCATCTGTAAATTGAGTATAACAGTAGTACCTACATCATTGGATTGGGTGTTGTGGTGATCAAATGAGTTATTTATGTAAAGCATGCAAAATGGTGCCTGACATATTGTAAAAGCTCATTAGATTTTAGCTATTAACTTATTCAAAGAGGTTCTTTGTTTGCATATATTCTGGAATTTTCCATTCTCTTAGGCTTCTGTCCTTCAACCTTTACAGGAACCATGCAGCCCAGTGTAAATGCAGCAGCAACTGAAGGAGAACGAAGGATCATTCTTTCCCCGTGTTGAGAGAAGTATACTGGGAACATTCACTCACGCTTGATAAAGAAGGCACTGACAAAAAAAACCAAAAACAGACACTGATGATAACCACAGAGATTTCCATTAAGCAAATGTGTTGTCCTGCAGCTGGTCCTTTGAAGATAAGAAATGCTGGATTCTTCAATAAGTACAGAGCATTAACTGGATAATTTTTAAAATGATAGAAATGACTCCCTAATATTAAGACCATGAGACAACTGCTTCCCAAGTTTTCTTCTGACCCTTAACAATCTTCTGTGGTTGAGGTAATTGAACTTCACTTGATTCTAGCGAAAAATATATTTCAAAGAACCATCTACTCTCCCACGCCCAGAATATATTATCTAGTGTAGACTGATCATCCTTCCCACACTTTTGATAAATTCCCTAGTCAGCAGAAATAATGTTAATGAAACATGAAGAGTCAATATTAATTAGAGTTAATGAAAAATTATAACCCTCTTCTAATTACTATGTGACATTTTGCCCTCCCTGAAATATACAAGAAAACTAATTAATGAGTTTAATGCTGCACTTTTCTTTTACTACATTCTTGTAATGGGCTTAGCAAAGATTGTCAACAACTCAAAATCAAACATTTTCTTGAGACCAGTTTTAAGCATGGAATTCCTAGCGAGGATGCATCCATTCCCACCTGAGTAATGCCCACTGACAGGTGGGCACATGTGTAGTAGGATAACTATGGCTTAGAAAGTCACTCAGTTTATATACTAGAGAGAAGTCTCCTCCTAGCTTTTGCACAATTATTGTCATCTTTCCCTCCATTCCACTTACAATCTGTAAGATAGAAACTAAACATATTACACAAATATGTGTTTTTTTAATTCTTTGTCTAAAGAAATCTGAGGTATTTTGCTCAGATTTGCAGAAGAGAAGAAGGATTTTTCTCTAGTTTTTTTTTTCTATTTTAAGTACAGAATGTGGATGCCAGCATGATTTCTGTGATGATTAAGAGAACTCTACTTTAATTCCACTGAGGATACTATGATTAAGATATTAACCAATAGGTTAATGATTCTGTTACCATAGATTTCTATTAGAAAGAGAGCTACAAATATATTCAGCTAATAATCTCAGGAACAATTCTCTAAATATAATCTAAACACATATTTCCTTTGGGCGGCTCTCACTGACCACCTATCATGCTTATTTAGTGAACAAAAAAGTACACTTTAGCAACCAAGAAACAACTATCTTAACTTCTTTAATCTTAATTGTTTTTATCATTTTATCTATTCTCTTCTTCCTTGTGCATATCTTACATTCATTTGTATTCTCATCTTCAATTTTTTTCTGACCTTTCATTGTTGGTGTTTTTCACCTGCATTTATCCCTGATTTCTCCTAAACACGTTTCTGTTTTTATATTCTAATCTTCCTGTTCTTCCTTAATGGTTTCTTGTGTCAAATAAAAACAGATCCAGACTTAGGTAAGATGAAACTTCTTCTTCCAAAAATACCTACTGCAATCGGGAGAACAATCCAACCTCAGGATCTGCAAGTGTCTCAAAACCAAACAGAAAAAGGCTTTTCTCATGTAGGAAGGGATCATCAGAGCCAACGGAAACTTTTGAGGGGAAACTAGTCAAAGGAGTAAGTAAGCAGATAGCATGTTCAGGGTGGTCTGACAGAAAATGTTTCTCACTGTGGTTTGCCCACTTCAATTCTATGGATGTGTTGTGTATTAGTCAGGGATCTCCAGAAAAACAAAACCAACAGGATGTGTATACATAGAAAGACAATTGCCTCGTGATTGTAGAGGCTTGGTAACCCTAAAATCTTCAAGGTGGGCCAGGCAGGATAGAGACCCAGGGAAGAGTGGCAGTTTGAGTCCAAGGGCAAGCTTCTGGCAGAATTCCTTCTTGTCATGGGAAGACCAGTCTTTGTTCTGTTAAGGCTTCATTGATTGGATAAGGCTCACTCGCAGTATGGAGGGTTATCTGCTTTATTCAATCTACCAATTTAAATGTTAATCTCATTCAAAAACACCTTCACAGAAACATCCTGAATAACATTTAACCAAATATCTGGGTATCATTGCCCAGCCAAGTTGATGCATAAAATTAAGCATCACATGCTGTTAAGGGGGGATGTTTTACATTTTAGTGCTTGTTCAGACTTTGGGGGAGCCAAAGTCCAAGAATTTATGGAGAAGAAAGAAACTCAATTAAAATTTAGTCAAAATAAAGCAGAAGGTAAGAAATATACAATTGTGAGCACTTGGTCACTTCTTTGCTTTCAAACTTCAGTTTCCTGGATATGTTTGTCAGATTCAATACAGAGTAAGTACTTGATAAGACCATATGTTTACTCTCATAACTAACACTTCTAGCTTCATGTCCTAGCTTCATTGTAAATGAGATAAGGGCACTGGAAGAGCTCACTGAAGAACTATTTTGAAGGAAAGGTAATTCAGTAGGTTAGGTAAAGAAATTAAAACATGAAGTAGATGTTTCAAAAATACAACCAAGGTGAAAGGCTCGAAGGGTTTCAAAGATCCCATAAACTAGTAGTGATATTAGATGACATATTTCATTAAGGAATAGGAATGCTTAGACATTCAAGTTATTATGTATTTACTATGGGATGGCACTGTGCAAAGCAATGGCAATTCGCATAAGGTTGAAAAAATGGAGACTCTTCCCTGATATTGTAGAGGTTACAGTAATAGTAGGGAGAGAGACACATGAGTGTATCATAAAACTCCATGTCACTCGAGTGTCACCAAAAAAATTAATTGCTTACTTTCAGGTATATATGTGTAAGCATGCATGTAAAGATATACTATGTATATAATATATATGCCAATAAGTGTTTTATCTTTCAAGTCAATCAAAGTAATAATATGGGGGAAGCTTCAAGATGGCAGAAGAGTAAGACGTGGAGATCGCCTTCCTCCCCACAAATACATCAGAAATACATCTACATGTGGATCAACTCCTACAGAACACCTACTGAACACTGGGAGAAGACCTCAGACCTCCCAAAAGGCAAGAAACTCCCCCACGTACCTGGGTAGGGCAAAAAAAAAAAAAAAGAAAGTAAAAACAGAGACAAAAGAATAGGGAGGAGACCTACACCAGTGGGAGGGAACTGTGAAGGAGGAAAAGTTTCCACACACAAGGAAGCCCCTTTGTGGGCAAGACTGGAGGTGGTGGAGGGGCGAAGCTTCAGAGCCATGGAGGAGAGCGCAGCAACAGGGGTGTGGAGGGTGGAGCAGAGAGATTTCCTTACAGAGAATTGGTGCGGACCAGCACTCACCAGCCTAAGAGGCTTGTCTGCTCACTCACTGGGATGGGTGGGGGCTGGGAGCTAAGGCTCGGGCTTTGGAGGTCAGATCCCAGGGAGAGGACTGGGGTTGGCTGTGTGAACATAGCCTGAAGGGGGCTACTGTGCAACAGATAGCTGGGAGGGAGTCCAGGAAAAAGTCTGGAGCTGCTGAAGAGGCAAGAGACTTTTTCTTGCCTCTTTGCTTCCTGGTGCGCGAGGGGAGGAGATTAAGAGCGCCGCTGAAAGGAGCTCCAAAGACGGGCGTGAGCTGTGGCTATCAGTGCAGACCCCAGACACCGGCATGAGACGCTAAGGCTGCTGCTGCAGCCACCAAGAAGCCTATGTGCAAGCACAGGTCACTAACCATACCTCCCCTCCTGGGAACCTGTGCAGCCCACCACTGAAAGGGTCCCGTGATCCAGGGACAATTTCCCCGGGAGAACACACAGCACACCTCAGGCTGGTGCAATGTCACACTGGCCTCTGCAGCCGCAGGCTTGCCCTGAACTCTGTATCCCTCCTTCCCACCAACCTGAATGAGCCAGAGCCCCCGAAGCAGCTGCTCCTTTAACCGCGTCCTGTCTGAGCGAAGAACAGACGCCCTCAGGTAACCTATGCACAGAGGCAGGGCCAAATCCAAAGCTGAACAACGGGAGCTGTGCGAACAAAGAAGAGAAAGGGAAATCTCTCCCAGCAGCCTCAGAAGCAGCAGATTAAAGCTCCACAATCAACCTGATGTACCCTGAATCTGTGGAATACCTAAATAGACAATGAATCATTCCAAATTGAGGAGGTGGACTTTGGGAGCAACGATATATATATATATATACTTTTTCTCTTTTTGTGAGTGTGTATGTGTATGCTTCTGTGTGTGATTTTGTCTGTATAGCTTTGCATCTACCATTTGTCCTAGGGTTCTGTCTGTCCGGTTTTTTTTGTTTGTTTGTTTGTTTTTTTAGTATAGTTTTAGCACTTGTTATCATTGGTGGATTTGTTTTTTGATTTGGTTGCTCTCTTCTTTCTTTCTTTCCTTTTCTTTATAATTACTTAAAAATTTTTAATAATTATTATTTTTTTATTTTCATAACTTTATTTTATTCTATCTTACTTTCTTTTATTTTACTTCATTTTATCTTCTTCTTTCGTTCTTTCTTTCTTTTCTCCATTTTATTCTGAGCCATGTGGAGGAAAGGCTCTTGGTGCTCCAGCCAGGGGTCAGGGCTATGCCTCTGAGGTGGGAGACCCAAGTTCAGGACTCTGCTCCACAAGACAGCTCTCACCTCCACATAATATCAAATGGCGAAAATCTCCCAGAGATCTCCATCTCAATGCCAAGATACAGCTCCATGCCATGACCAGCAAGCTACAGTGCTGGACACCCTAAGCCAAACAACTAGAAAGACAGGAAGACAACCACATCCATTAGGAGAGAGGCTGCCTAAAATCATAATAAGGCGAAAGACACCCCAAAACACTTCACCAGACGTGGATCTGTCCACCAGAAAGCCAAGATCCAGCCTCATACACCAGAACACAGGCACTAGCCTGCTCCACCAGGAAGCCTACACAACCCACTGAACCAACATTAGCCACTGGGGACAAACACCAAAAACAACAGGAACTAGGAACCTGCAGCCTGCGAAAAGGAGACCCCAAACACAGTAAGTTAAGCAAAATGAGAAGGCAGAGAAACACACAGCAGATGAAGGAGCAAGGCAAAAACCCAACACACCTAACAAATGGAGAGGAAATAGGCAGTGGACCTGAAAAAAAATTCAGAATAATGATAGTAAAGATGATCCAAAATCTTGGAAATAGAATGGAGAAAATACAAGAAACATTTAACCAGGACCTAGAAGAGCTAAAGAGCAAACAAACAGTGATGAACAGCACAATAAATGAAATTAAAAATTCTCTACAAGGGATCAATAGCAGAATAACTGAGGCAGAAGAACGGATAAGTGACCTGGAAGATAAAAGAGTAGAAATTACTACTGCAGAGCAGAATAAAGAAACAAGAGTGTAAAGAATTGAAGACAGTCACAGAGACTTCTGGGACAACATTAACCACACCAACATTCAAAATATAGGGGTCCCAGAAGAAGAAGAGAAAAAGAAAGGGACTGAGAATATATTTGAAGAGATTATAGTTGAAAACTTCCTTAATATAGGAAAGGAAATAGATAATCCAGTCCAGGAATAACATAGAGTCCCATACAGGATAAATCCAAGGAGAGATATGCCAAGACACATATTAATGAAACTATCAAAAATTAAATACAAAGAAAATATGGTAAAAGAAGCAAGGGAAAAACAACAAATAACACACAAGGGAATCCCCATACGGTTAACAGCTGATCTTTCAGCAGAAACTCTGTAAGCCAGAAAGGAGTGGCAGGACATGTTTAAAGTGATGAAGGAGAAAAACCTACAACCAAGATTACTCTACCCAGCAAGGATCTCATTCAGATTTGATGGAGAAATTAAAACCTTTACAGACAGCAAAAGCTAAGAGAATTCAGCACCACCAAACCAGCTCTAAAACAAACGCTAAAGGACGTCTCTAGGCAGGAAGCACAAGAGAAGTGAAAGACATACAATAACAAACCGAAAACAATTAAGAAAATAGTAATAGGAACATACATATCAATAATTACCTTTAATGAAATGGATCAAATGCTCCAACCAAAACACATTTCATTAAATTACCTTTAATGAAATGGATCAAATGCTCCAACCAAAACACACAGACTGGCTGGATGGATACAAAAACAACACCCATATATATGCTATTTACAAGAGACCCACGTCAGACCTAGGGACACATACAGACTGAAAGTGAGGGGATTGAAAAAGATATTCCATGCAAATGGAAATCAAAAGAAAGCTGGAGTAGCAATGCTCATATCAGACAAAATACACTTTAAAACAAAGACTATTACAAGAGACAAAGATGGACACTACATAATGGTCAAGGGATGAATCCAAGAAGTTATAACAATTGTAAATATTTATGCACCCAACATAGGGGCACCTGAATACATAAGGTGAATACTAACAGCCATAAAAGGGGAAATCGACTGTAACACAACCATAGTAGGGAACTTTACACCCAACTTTAACCAAAGGAGAGATCATCCAAAATGAAAATTCATAAAGAAACACAATCTTTAAATGATACATTAAACAAGATGTACTTAATTGATATTTATAGGACATTCCATCCAAAAACAACAGAATACACATTCTTCTCAAGTGCTCATGGAACATTCCCCAGGATAAATCACACCTTGGGTCACAAACCAAGCCTTCATAAATTAAAGGAAATTGAAAGGGTATCAAGTATCTTTTCCAACCACAATGCTATGAGACTAGATATCAATAAGAGGAAAAAATCTGTAAAAAATACAAACACATGGAGGCTAAACAATACACTACTTAATAACTAAGAGATCACTGAAGAAATCAAAGAGGAAATCAAAAAATACCTAGAAACGAATGACAATGAAAACACAAAAACACAAAACTTTTGGGATGCAGCAAAAGTAGTTCTAACAGGGAAGTTTATAGCAATACAATCTTACCTTAAGAAACAAGACACATCTCTAATAAAAAACCTAAACTTATACCTAAAGCAAGTAGAGAAAGGAGAACAAAAAACCCCAAAGTTATCAGAAGGAAAGAAATCATAAAGATCATATTAGAAATAAATGAAAAAGAAATGAAGGAAATGATAGCAAAGATCAATAATACCAAAAGCTGGTTTTTGAGAAGAGAAACAAAATTGATAAACCATTAGCCAGACTCCTCAAGAAAAAGAGGGAGAAGACTGAAATCAATAGAATTAGAAATGGTAAAGGAGCAGTAACAACTGACACTGCAGAAATACAAAGGATCATGAGAGATTACTACAAGCAATTCTATTGCAATAAATTGGACCACCTGGAAGAAGTGGACAAATTCTTAGAAATGCACAATGTTCTGAGACTGAACCAGGAAGAAATAGAAAATATGAACAGACCAATCACAAGCACTGAAATTGAAACTGTGATTAAAAATCTTCCAACAAACAAAAGGCTAGGACCAGAGGCCTTCACAGGCGAATTCCATCAAACATTTAGAGAAGAGCTAACACCTATCCCTCTCAACATTTTCCAAAATATAGCAGAGGGAGGAACACTCCCAAACTCATTCTATGAGGCCACCATCACCCTGATACCAAAACCAGACAATGACATCACAAAGAAAGAAAACTACAGGCCAATATCACTGATGAACATAGATGCAAAAATCCTCAACAAAATATTAGCAAACAGAATCCAACAGCACATTAAAATGATCATCCTCCATGATAAAGTGGGGTTTATCCCAGGAATGTAAGGATTCTTCAATATATGCAAATCAATCAATATAATACACCATATTAACAAATTGAAGGAGAAAAACCATATGATCATCTCAATAGATGCAGAGAAAGCTTTCATCAAAATTCAACACCCATTTATGATAAAAAGCCTCCAGAAAGTATGCATAGAGGGGACTTTCCTCAACATAATAAAGGCCATATATGACAGACCAACAGCCAACGTCATCCCTAATGGTGAAAAACTGAAACCATTTCCTCTAAGATCAGGATCAAGACAATATGGCCCATTCTCACCACTATTATTCAACATAGATTTGGAAGTTTTAGCCACAGAGAAGAAAAAGAAACAACAGGAATCCAAATCAGAAATGAAGAAGTAAAGCTGTCATTGTTTGCAGATGACATGATACTATACATAGAGAATCCTAAAGATGATACCAGAAAACTACTAGAGCTAATCAATGAATTTGGTAAAGTAGCAGGATACAAAATTAATGCACAGAAAACTCTTGCATTCCCATATACTAATGATGAAAAAACTGAAAGTGAAATTAAGAAAACACTTCCATTTACCATTGCAACAAAAAGAATAATATATCTAGGAATAAACCTACCTCAGGAGACAAAAGACCTATATACAGAAAATTATAAGCCACTGATGAAAGAAATTAAAGATGATACAAATAGATGGAGAGATATACCATGTTTTGAACTGGAGGAATCAACACTGTGAAAATGACTCTACTACCCAAAGCAATCTATAGATTCAAAGCAATCCCTATCAAACTACCACTGACATTTTTCACAGACATACAACAAAATATTTTCACAATTTGTATGAAGACAAAAGAGACCCTGATAGCAAAGCAATCTTGAGAATGTAAAACAGAGCTAGAGGAATCAGGCTCCCTGACTTCACACTATACTACAAAGCTACTGTAATCAATACTGTATGGTAGTGGCACAAAAACAGAAATATAGATCAATGGAACAGGATAGAAAGCCCAGAGATAAACCCACACACAAATGGTCACCTTATCTTTGATAAAGGAGGCAAGAATATACAGTGGAGAAAACACAGCCTCTTCAATAATTGCTGCTGGGAAAACTAGACAGCTACATGTAAAATAATGAAACTAGAACACTCCCTAACACCATATACAAAAATAAACTCAAAATGGATTAAAGACCTAAATGTAAGGCCAGACACCATCAAACTCTCAGAGGAAAACATAGGCAGAACCCTCTATGACATACATCACAGCAAGGTCTTTTTTGACGCACCTCCTAGACAAATGGAAATAAATACAAAAATAAACAAATGGGACCTAATGAAACTTAAAAGCTTTTGCACAGCAAAGGAAATCATAAACAGGACAAAAAGACAACCCTCAGAATGGGAGAAAATGTTTGCTAATGAAGCAACTGACAAAGGATTAATCTCCAAAACATACAAGCAACTCATGCAGCTCAATATCAAAAAAACAAAAAACCCAATCCAAAAATGGGCAGAAGACCTAAACAGACATTTCTCCACAGAAGATATACAGATTGCCAACAAACACATGAAAGAATGTTCAACATCATTAATCATTAGAGAAATGCAAATCAAAACTACAATGAGATATCACTCACACCAGTCAGCATGGCCATCATCAAAAAATCTACAAACAATAAATGCTGGAGAGGGTGCACAGAAAAGGGAACCCTCTTGCACTCTTGGTGAGAATGTAAATTGATACAGCCACTATGGAGAACAGTATGGAGGTTCCTTAAAAAACTACAAAGAGAACTACAATATGACCCAGCAATTCCACTACTGGGCATATTCCCTGAGAAAACCATAATTCAAAAAGAGTCATGTACCAAAATGTTCACTGCAGCTCTATTTACAGTAGTGAGGGCATGGAAGCAACCTAAGTGTCCATCAATAGACGAATTGATAAAGAAGATGTGGCACATATATACAATGGAATATTACTCAGCCATAAAAAGAAACAACATTGAGTTAGTTGTAGTGAGGCGGATGGATCTAGATCTGTCATACAGAGTGATGTAAGTCAGAAAGAGAAAAACAAATACCTTATGCTAACACATATATATGGAATCTAAAAAAAAATGGTCATGAAGAACATAGGGGCAAGACGGGAGTATAGACACAGACCTACTTGAGAATGGACTTGAGGATATGTGGGGAGTGGGAAGGGTAAGCTGGGACAAAGTGAGAGAGTGGCATGGTCATATATACACTACCAAACGTAAAATGGATAGCTAGTGGGAAGCAGGGGTATAGCACAGGGAGATCAGCTTGGGGCTTTGTGACCACCTAGAGGGGTGGGATAGGGAGGGTGGGAGGGAGGGAGACACAAGAGGGAAGAGATATGGTGACATATGTATAACTGATTCACTTTGTTATAAAGCAGAAACTAATGCATCATTGTAAAGCAATTATACTCCAATAAAGATGTTTAAAAAAAGTATTAATATGAACTTTAGCTTGGAAATATAAAACTGTTCATAAGGCTGGAAAGAAAAAAAAAACTTACTTTTTCTTGTAATTATATGATCTTTCATATCTTTCACATAGAATTGTCCCTTTGACTGGAATACTTCTTATCCCACTTATGTTCACATGGCCAAATCCTACTCATCTTTCAAGATACAACTCAAATATCACTTTCTCTGTGACAATTTCCTTTATCTCTGGCTCAAGCTGTTAACTGTTCCTTAATCTGTTCCATAGCACTTTGCAAACAGGTTTTTATTTCTTTCCATGTTAGGTTGAATGTACTTGTTTACTCATATCTCTCCCATCAAACTATTAGCTAGCTACTTGAGAATAGCTACCGTGTCTTTCTGAGCTTTGCAAATTAGAGCTTAGCACAGCGTCTGCTGATACACAAGAAGTGTACTGAGTGAAGGAATGAATAAATAAACGAATCTTCATGTCATACAATTGAATAGTATGTTGCTTGGATGGCTGATGTGTTTATCAGTCAAAATCACCTGGATTATGTTGTAGGTACAGGTTTAAAACAACAGAGATTTATTTATACCTCACACTAATCCACAGTGAAGATCTTTTCATCATAATCACTCAGAATTTACAGAGCAGCCAATGTCATGAATTTTGCTGGTTACCATGTCAGAAAAAAAAAACAGAAATAGTTAAAGGGTTTCACACAAAAATTAAATGTTGGGGTCAGAAGGGAGACTTGCTATGTCCACTCACAATCCTCTGGCAAAGCCGGTCTTCAGGCCACACCGAATCACAAAGAAGCCAAGAAAATAACAATCTTACCATTTGCCTGGAAGAAAAGAACCAGTAAGCAGTACTAATGACTGCTGCACTTGACAACCAGCAGCAAATATGTTTCTTGAATTCAGAAAGTCATCTTATGCATCAGCAGAAAACATATGTTTCAAAGTCATAAGGGAAATTCTAGGGGCAGAACTGATCTTGGGACACTGTATTCAAATTCAATCTAAAAGCCCTGTCTTTTCTATAGCACTGTGAAATAATATCTTAATATTCTCTAATGTTCATTATTATCCTTTTAAAAATCTCATGCTTTTTATTCCAGTTCATGTCAATTTTTTGGCCAATAATTTTCTAGAATTTTCAACTGTAGTCTAAAGATTCTAAAAATATTTTTATGGGAATATCATGAGGCAACAGCAAAACACTAATATTATAATTTGACATTGCTCTAAGAAGTAGTTAACCTATTCCCCTTTTCATCAGACACTCATTTTAATTGCTATAAATTAACTGTTTAGGGCCTCATTTCACAAAGCTGTTCTGGAATCTGACCTATTTAAACAGGCTTTGTATATAGAACTGTTAACCAGGTTAGAGAAGGGTAGTAGATAAGATCATAGAAACCAAATCCAGAGAGCACAATTTCTATATCTTCCCCCAAATAGTGGTACCACATATATTATGATACAAATAATTTTACAAAATAATTTTATAAATACGGTAATAGCAATAGGTAGTGTGACACAGGGGGAAGAGGCTTAGTCTTGGATCTAGAAGATCTGATTTTCTCAGCCCCTCTTATTTTAAGCTGTATAATTTTGAAACCTTCTCAAACTTTTCAAAGCCTCGGTTTTATGTGAAATGAGGACACTAATATTCTATCTCACTCCTAGGACTCTTTAAAGACTCGTTTGAGATAATATATATGAAGGATCTGTAAAACATAAATGTCATATTCTTATTAGTATTTATATAACAGCCTACCTCAAAAAACACTTAGGACACAAGATATTAGGTTCCATACTTCTCATCAATATTTTAAGAAAGAAGAATGGAGGGAGGAGACAAGATGGTGGAGTAGAAGGACTTGAGCTCACTTCCTCTCACAAAAACGCCAAAATCACAACTAACTGCTGAACAACAATTGACAAAAAAGACTGAAACTTACCAAAAAAGATATTCTACATCCAAAGACAAAGAAGAAGCCACAACAACATGGTAAAAGGGGCACTTCTGTGATATAATCAAATCCCATACCTGCCAGGTGGGTGACCCACAAACTGGAAAATAATTATATCACAGACATTCTCCCACAGGAGTGAGAGGTCTGAGTCCCACATCATGCTCCGCAGTCTGGGGTCTGGCATCAGAGGAGGAGTGCCTATAGCATTTGGCTCTGAAGGTCAGTGAGGCTTCAGAGCAGGAGTTTCACAGGATGTGGGGAAACAGAGACTCCACTCTTGGAGTACACACACAAGGTTTCACATTCACTGGGGCCTAGGGTAAAGCAGTGACTCCATAGGAGCATGGGCAGACCTACCTGTGTGTCTTGGAGAGTTTCCTGGGGAGGCGGGGGTCAGCTGTGGCTCACTGTGGTGGCAAGGACACTGGTGGCTGAGGTCCTTGGGAATATTCATCAGTGTGAGCTCTCACAGAGGTCGTCATTTTGGCACTGAGGCCTGGCCCTACACAACAGCCTGCAGGATCCAGTGCTGGAATGTCTCAGGCCAAAGAACCAACAAGGTGGGAACACAGCCCTATGCATCAACAGACAGGGTGGCTAAAGCCATACTAAGCTCAACAGTCACCTATAAACACACTCCTGGACACGGCCCTGCCCACCAGAGGGACAAGACCCAGCTCCACATACCAGTGGGCAGAACACAGTTCCTCCCCACTGGGAAGCCTGTGCAAGCCCCTGGACCAACCTCATCCACCAGGGGGCAGACACCAGAAGCAAGAGGAACTACAATCCTGCAGAATGCAGAATGGAGAATACAAACAGAAATTCAGAAAAAATGAGAAGGCAGAAAAATATATTCCAGACAAAGGAAGAAGATAAAACCCCAGAAGAACAACTAAGTGAAGTGGAGATAGGCAACCTGCTTGGGAAAGAATACAGAATAATGATAGTAAAGATGACCCAAGATCTCAGGAAAAGAATGGAGGTACAGATTTTGAAGATACAAGAAGTTTTTAACAAAGAGCTACAAGATTTAATGCATGAACAAACAGAGATAAACAATACGAAAATTGAAATGAAAAATACACTGGAAAGAATCAATAGCAGAAAAAATGAAGCAGAAGAATGAATACATGAGCTGGAAGACAGATTGGTGGAAATAACTGCCACAGAACATAATAAAGAAAAAAGAGGGAAAAGAAAAGAGGACAGTCTAAGAGACCTCTAGTACAACATTAAACACACCAACATTTGCATTATAGGAGTCCCAGGGACATGGGAAAGCTCACTGGTAAAGGTACATATACAGTAAAGGTAGGAAATCATTCACACACAAATATGAAATCAAACCCAGTAATTATGAAAGGAGGAAAGTACAAATGCAAGATATTGGAAATGCATTCGAAATTAAGAGACCAGCAACTTAAAACAATCTTGTACAGTACATCCCCTACATACAAACCTTCAAGTTGCAAACATTCAAAGATGCAAATGTGTGTTCATATGTCCAATCACATAAGGCGTGAGTGAAATTGCAGCTTGCCCTCTGTCTCCTATTGCTGACGATCCTTCAGCTTTACCATCTCCTACCTCCTCTCTTGCTACTTTTATTCAACATAGTATTGGAAGTCCTAGCCATGGCAGTCAGAGAAGACAAAGAAATAAAAGCATCCAAATTGGAAAAGAAGTAAAACTGTCACTGTTTGCAGATGAGATGATACTATACATAGGAAATCCTAAAGATGTTACCAGAAAACTACTAGAGCTCATCAATGAATTCGGTAAGGTAGCAGGATAAAAAACTAATACACAGAAATATGTTGCATTTCTATACACCAACAATGAAAGATCAGAAAAAGAAATTAAGGAAACAATCCCATTTACCACTGCATCAAAAAGAATAAAATACCTAGGAATAAACAAACCTAAGGAGGCAAAACATGTGTACTCTGAAAACTGTAAGATGCTGATGAAAGAAATCGAAGGTGACACAAACAGATGAAAAGATATACCATGTTCTAGACTGGAATAATCAATATTGACAAAATGACTATACTACCCAAGGCAATCTACAGATTCAATGCAATCCCTATCAAATTACCAATGGCATTTTTCACAGATCTAGAACAAAATAATTTTTAATTTGTATGGAAACACAAAGGACCCTGAATAGGCAAAACAATCCTGAGAAAGAAAAACAGAGCTGGATGACTCTGACTTCAGTCTCCCTGACTTTAAGCTATACTACAAAGCTAAAGTAATTAAACCAGTATGATACTGGCACAAAAAACAGAAATATAGATCAGTGGAATAGGACAGAAAGCCCAGAAATAAAACCATGCACCTATGGTCAGTTTATCTATGACAAAGGAGGCAAGAATACACAATGGAGAAGAGACAGTCTCTTCACTGAGCGGTACTGGGAAAACTGGATTGCTACATTTAAAAGAATGAAATTACAACATTCTCTAACAACATACACACACACACAATAAAAACTCAAAGTGGATTAAAGACCTAAATGTAGGACTGGATACTATAAAACGCTTAGAGGAAAACATAGGCAGAACACTCTTTGACATAAATCACAGCAGTATCATTTTGGTTCCACCTCCTAGAGTAATGCAAATAAAAACAGAAAATAAACAAATGAGACCTCATTAAACTTAAAAGCTTTTGCACAGAAAAACTAACAATAAACAAAGACAACCCACAGAATGGGAAAAATATTTGCAAAGAAAGTGACCAACAAGGTAGTAACCTCCAAAATATTCAAACAGCTCATGCAGTTCTATATTAAAAAAAAAAAATCAAAAAATGGGCAGAAGATCCAAAAAGACATTTCTTCAAAGAAGACATATAGATGGCCAAAAAGCATATAAAAAGATGCTCAACATTACTAATTTTTAGAGAACTGCAAATTAAAACTACAGTGAGGTATCACCTCACCCCAGTCAGAATGCCCATCATCAAAAACTCTACAAACAATAAATGCTGGAGAGGGTGTGGAGAAAAGTGAACCCTACTACACTGTTGGTGGGAATGTAAATTGGTAAAACCACTATGGAGAACAGTATGGAAGTTCCTTAAAAAACTTAAAATAGAACTACCATATGATTCAGCAATCATACTCCTGGGTACATATCTGGAGAAAACCATAATTCAAAAAGATACATGCACCCCAATGTTCATTGCAGCCCAATTTACAATAGCCAAGACATGGAAAGAACCTAAATGACCATCAACAGAGGAATGGATACAGAAGATGTGGTACATATATACAATGGAATATTACTCAGCCGTTAAAAAGAATGAAATAATACCATTTGACGCAACATGGATGGACCTAGAGGAATCTAAAAAGCTGATACAAATGAACTGGTTTATGAAACAGAAACGAACTCATAGGCTGCAAAAACGAACTTATGCTTACCAAAGGGGAAAGGTGGGGGACAATTTAGAGTTCGGGATTATAATATACACAGTACTATATATAAATAGATAATCAACAAGGACCTACTGTATAGCACAGGTATCTCTACTCAATATTCTGTAATAACCTATAGGAAAAGAATACTGAAAAGCATTTTCATAGCAAAGGATACCATAAACAAAATGAAAAGACAACCCACAGGATGGGAGAAAATATTTGCAAATGAAGAAACCAAAACTAGATATAAAATAGATAATCAACAAGGACCTACTGTATAGCACAGGGAACTCTACTCAATATTCTGTAATAACCTATATGGGAAAAGAATCTGAAAAAGAGTGGATATATGTATATGTTTAACTGAACCACTTTGCTGTACACCTGAAACTAACAACATTGTAAATCAACTATACCCCAATATAACATAAAAATTAAATTAAAAAATACATTTTAAGTATATTAAAGAATAAATAAATAAATAAAAATTTTAAAGAAACATAAAAAAAATGACATTAGTTTATAATTTATTTAAGATCAGAAACCAAAGAATGAAACTATTTTGTATGATATTGTACTGGTAGATACATGACACTACATGTTTGTCAAAACCTGTAGAAATTTACAATACAAAGAGGAAACATTAATGTATGTAGATATTTAAAATATCATCTAGGAATTCAGCAGATCCCAGGATGAAATGCAGAATGTGACAAAATAATCTAAGTGTATTATGGAATGTATGAAACCTCACTGAAGGAGATGGGGGAAAGGTGCTTACCTTAGTAACTTTGTAAATGAGTAGAGAATAAGACTAAAGGCAAAAGACACAGCACTGTACTCTTGATTGAGTTGATTAAGTTGTTTCCTTTAGGCATACATGTTAACAATTCTGAAATTGCTACACGTGTATACTGGGATTGCATAAACAAGTAAACAGTGGATGGTGCAAGTCAGGCTTTTCACTGTTGGAATGGCAGTTTACAGATAAACCAAAGGGGAAAGCTAGAATGAATCATATTATACTCAAATAGAGTTAGAGACAGAATAAGCTCATGTTTAGATTACTATAGATACTGATCAATAAATTACAAGTAATTATCAGTACATGTGTATACAGGGGTTTGTATAAACAGATATATTTCCAAGTTCTCTCTGTACACTGAGAAGACCTAGAAGCAACAACACCCCAGTAGCAGCAAGCATACCTAGTGTCCAGATACTAATTTCTATGCCATTATCCAATGAAAGGAACCAAGGCTCCTTGGAGAAAAGGCTGATTCTAGTACTAGAGAAGGGAATATGTAAAATGAACTTAGAGCACCTTATACAGCCAGAAATAAAAAAGTGCACAAAAAATAAAACAATAGTAGTTCATCATATCAATGCAGAAGCCAACCGAAAGGATGCTCAATGGCTAAAACTAGAACAATTTGAGCCAAAAAAAAAAAAAAAAACTGGACTATAACCCAAAGTATAAAATTAATATCCATGAATCCACACTGATATAAATGAATGATTAAATAATTGAGTTAAAAAAATCTTTAATGGAGTAATCCAAACCATTTATGTAGACATTCTGTGATAAAGATGGGTGAACTTAACGTCCCACTCCTTAAATATGAGTGGCACAACCTATGGCATAGAAGCAGCACTACTGACAATAGCCAAAAGGTAGAAGCAACTCAAATGTCTATCAACAGATATATGGATAAACAAAATGCGGTAAATCCATATAAAGGAATATTATTCAGCTTTTAAAAGGAAGGAAATACTGCCATTCATAACAACATGGATGAACACAGAGGACATTATGCTAAGTGAAATAAGCCACACACAAAAGGATAAACATTCTATGACTTCACTTATATGAGGGGTCAAGTGTAGTCAAACTCATATAAACAGAAAGTAGAATGGTGCAGCCTGTGGGGGGGGAAAAACACATTCACAGAAAGATAGACGAGATGAAAAGGCAGAGGGCTATGTACCAGATGAAGGAATAAGATATAACCCAAGAAAAACAACTAAATGTAGTGGAGATAGGCAACCTCCCAGAAAAAGAATTCAGAATAATGATAGTGAAGATGATCCAGGACTTTGGAAAAAGAATGGAGGCAAAGATGGAGAAGATGAAAGAAATGTTTAACAAAGATCTAGAAGAATTAAAGAACAAACAGAGATGAACAATACAATAACTGAAATGAAAAATACATTAGAAGTAATCAATAGCAGAATAACTGAGGCAGAAGAACGGATAAGTGACCTGCAAGACAGAATGGTGGAATTCACTGCTGTGGAACAGAATAAAGAAAAAAGAATGAAAAGAAAACAAGACAGCCTAAGAAACCTCTGGGACAACAATTAAATGCAACAACATTCACATTACAGAGGACCCAGAAGGAGAAGAGAGAGAGAAAGGAACCGAGAAAATATTTGAAGAGATTATAGTCAAAAACTTCCCTAACATGGGAAAGAAAACAGCCACCCAAGTCCAGGAAATGCAGAGTCCCATACAGGATAAACCCAAGGAGAAACATGCCGAGACATATAGCGATCAAACTGGCAAAAATTAAAGGCAAAGAAAAATTATTGAAAGCAGCAAGGGAAAAATGACAAATAACATACAAGAGAACTCCCATAAGGTTAACAGCTGATTTCTCAGCAGAAACTCTACAAGCCAGAAGGGAGTGGCATGATATACTCAAAGTGATGAAACAGAAGAACCTAAAATCAAGATTACTCTACTCAGCAAGGACCGCATTCAGATTTGATGGAGAAATCATAAGTTTTACAGACAAGCAAAAGCTAAGAGAATTCAGCACCACCAAACCAACTCTACAACAAATGCTAAAGGAAGTTTTATAAGTGGGAAACACAAGAGAAGAAAAGGATCTACAAAAACAAACCCAAAACAATTAAGAAAATGGTAATAGGAACATACATATTGTTAATTATCACAAAGTGAATGGATTAAATGCTCCAACCAAAAGACACAGGCTTGCTGAACAGATACAAAAACAAGACTCAGGGCTTCCCTGCTGGTGCAGTGGTTGAGAGTCCGCCTGCCAATGCAGGGGACGTGGGTTCGTGCCCTGGTCCGGGAATATACCACATGCCTTTTTAGGTAAAGCAGTGAAGACTAATACATTTATTTTTGCCCATTTTCCAGATATATCTATTTACTTTTTAACAAGTTTACTTAGTTAGCATTTACTGAGACTAACCAAGTTTAAGTAATTTTCCCAGGTCACGTGGCTAGTAAAATACAAAATTGGGACTATAATACAGGTCTTCTGAACCTGAGTTCAGTTCTAAACCAGTTCTCTTTCCATCACTACAAAAATAACAACAACCGTAACACAACCAAACATTGATTAGCCAAAACTCAACTAATTGCAATCCTTAATGATCACATTTTCGTCTCATGGTTATTAGGAGGAAGAGGTAAGTTCGTAACTAGCACATAAGAGGTATAAAACACAACAAAGTACTTTCTCTAGTGGATGCTGGGATCTAAAAGGTATATGTTCTCACCAAATCTCTCAAAACATATTTATTTACAGGTACAGTTATATTCACAAATCATTTATGTGAAGAATAATGGCTAAGGCCTCTGTAAGAGGCTTAATCATCAAAGAATCAATTACCTTCACTAGATTACCATTACTGAGGTAGACTAACACCACTAAAATATATTTCGTTTTTTTTTTTTTTTTTTCAGTACATGGGCCTCTCACTGTTATGGCCTCTCCCGTTGCAGAGCACAGGCTCTGGACGTGCAGGCTCAGCAGCCATGGCTCATGGGCCCAGCAGCTCCGCGGCATGTGGGTTCTTCCCGGACCGGGGAACGAACCCGTGTCCCCTGCATCGGCAGGCGGACTCGCAACCACTGCGTCACCAGGGAAGCCCTATATTTTGTTTTAAGTACTCGTATAGGCAAAATCTGTTAACCAGAATGCACATTTCCCAGCATTTTAGTATATTGAAATTTTACTATAATACTTTCCACATAGTATCCTAAATTCATCAAAATCTTATTGGAAGGGAATGGTGAATAACTGCTAATTTCTTTAAAGACCCTATCCCCAAATACAGTCACATTCTGGGGTACTGTGGTTATGATTTGAAAACATGAATTTATGGAGGGATACAGTACAACCAATAACAGCTCGCAAAATTTTTTTTTTTAACATCTTTACTGGGGTATAATTGCTTTACAATAGTGTGTTAGTTTCTGCTTTATAACAAAGTGAATCAGTTATACATATACATATGTTCCCATATCTCTTCCCTCTTGTGTTTCCCTCCCTCCCACCCTCCCTATCCAACCCCTCCAGGCGGTCAAAAAGCACCAAGCCGATATCCCTGTGCCATGCGGCTGCTTCCCACTAGCTATCTACCTTATGTTTGTTAGTATATATATGTTCATGTCTCTCTCTCGCCCGATCACAGCTCAACCTTCCCCCTCCCCTTATCCTCAAGTCCGTTCTCCAGTAGATCTCTGTCTTTATTCCTGTCTTACCACTAGGTTCTTCATAACATTTTTTTTCATAAATTCCATATATATATGTGTTAGCTTACGGTATTTTCTTTCTCTTTCTGGCTTACTTCACTCTGTATGATGGACCCTAGGTCCATCCACCTCATTACAAATAGCTCAAATTCGTTTCTTTTAATGGCTGAGTAATATTCCATTGTATATATGTGCCACACCTTCTTTATCCATTCATCCAACGATGGGCACGTAGGTTGTTTCCATCTCCGGGCTATTGTAAATAGAGCTGCAATGAACATTTTGGTACATGACTCTTTTTGAATTATGGTCTTCTCAGGGTATATGCCCAGTAGTGGGATTGCTGGGTCATATGGTAGTTCTCTTTGTAGTTTTTAAGGAACCTCCATACTGTTCTTCATAGTGGCTGTACCAATTCACATTCCAACCAGCAGTGCAGGAGTGTTCCCTTTCCTCCACACCCTCTCCAGCATGTATTGTTTCTAGATTTCTTGATGATGGCCATTCTGACTGATGTGAGATGATATCTCATTGTAGTTTTGATTTGCATTTCTCTATTTATTAATGATGTTGAGCATTCTTTCATGTGTTTGTTGGCAGTCTGTATAACTCCTTTGGAGAAATATCTATTTATGTCTTCTGCCCATTTTTGGATTGAGTTGTTCGTTTTTTTGTTATTGAGCTGCATGAGCTGCTTGTAAATTCTGGAGATTAATCCTTTGTCAGTTGATTCATTTGCAAATATTTTCTCCCATTCTGAGGGTCGTCTTTTAGCCTTGTTTATGGTTTCCTTTGCTGTGCAAAAACTTTGAAGTTTCATTAGGTCCCATTTGTTTCTTTTTGTTTTTATTTCCATTTCTCTAGGAGGTGGGTCAAGAAGGATCTTGCTGTGATTTTTGTCATAGAGTGTTCTGCCTATGTTTTCCTCTAAGAGTTTGATAGTTTCTGGCCTTACATTTAGGTCTTTAATCCATTTTGAGCTTATTTTTGTGTATGGTGTTAGGGAGTGATCTAATCTCATACTTTTACATGTACCTGTCAAGTTTTCCCAGCACCACTTATTGAAGAGCCTGTCCTTTCCCCTGTATATTCCTGCCACCTTTATCAAAGATAAGGTGTCCATATGTGCGTGGGTTTATCTCTGGGCTTTCTATCCTGTTCCATTGATCTATCATTCTTTTTTTGTGCCAGTACCATACTGTCTTGATTACTGTAGCTTTGTAGTATAGTCTGAAGTCAGGCAGCCTGATTCCTCCAGCTCCACTTTTTGTTCTTAAGATTGCTTTGGCTATTCCGGGTTTTTTTGTGTTTCCATACAAATTGTGAAATTTTTTGTTCTAGTTCTGTGAAAAATGCCAGTGGTAGTTTGATAGAGATTGCATCGAATCTATAGATAGTTTTGGGCAGTAGAGTCTTTTTCACAATGTTGATTCTTCCATTCCAAGAATATGGTATATCTCTCCATCTATTTGTATCATCTTTAATTTCTTTCATCAGTGTCTTACAATTTTCTGCATACAGGCCTTTGTCTCCTTAGGTAGGTTTATTCCTAGATATTTTATTCTTTTTGTTGCAGTAGAAAATGGGAGTGTTTTCTTGATTTCACTTTCAGATTTGTCATCACTAGTATATAGGAATCCCAGAGATTTCTGTGCATTAATTTTTGTATCCTGCTACTTTACCAAATTCATTGATAAGCTCTAGTAGTTTTCTGGTAGCATCTTTAGGATTCTCTATGAATTGTATCATGTCATCTGCAGACAGTGACAGCTTTACTTCTTCTTTTCCGATTTGGATTCCTTTTATTTCCTTTTCTTCTCTGATTGCTGTGGCTAAAACTTCCAAAACTATGTTGAATAAGAGTGGTGAGAGTGGGCAAACTTGTCTTTTTCCTGATCTTCGTAGAAATGCTTTCAGTTTTTCACCATTGAGGATGATGTTGGCTGTGGGCTTGTCATATATGGCTTTTATTATGTTGAGGAAAGTTCCCTCTATGCCTACTTTCTGCAGTTTTTTTTTTTCATAAATGCATGTTGAATTTTGTCAAAGGCTTTCTCTGCATCTATTGAGATGATCATATGGTTTTTCTCCTTCAATTTGTTAATGAGGTTTATCACATTGATAGATTTGCGAATACTGAAGAATCCTTACATTCCTAGAATAAACCCCACTTGGTCATGGTGTATGATCCTTTTAATGTGCTGTTGGATTCTGTTTGCTAGTATTTTGTTGGGGATTTTTGCATCTATGTTCATCAGTGATATTGGCCTGTAGTTTTCTTTCTTTGTGACATCCTTGTCTGGCCTTGGTATCAAGTTGATGGTGGCCTCGTAGAAGGAAATTGGGAGTGTTCCTCCCTCTGCTATATTTTGGAAGAGTTAGAGAAGGATAGGTGTTAGCTCTTCACTAAATGTTTGATAGAATTCGCCTGTGAAGCCTACTGGTCCTGGGCTTTTGTTTGTTGGAAAATTTTTAATCACAGTTTGAATTTCAGTTTTTGTGATTGGTCTGTTCACATTTTCTATTTCTTCCTGATTCAGTCTTGGTAGTTTGTGCATTTCTAAGAATTTGTCCATTTCTTCCAGGTTGTCCATTTTATTGGCATAGAGTGCTTGTAGTTAATCCCTCATGATTTTTTGTATTTCTGCAGTGTCAGTTGTTACTTCTCCTTTTTCATTTCTGATTCTATTGATTTGAGTCTTCTCCCTTTTTTTCTTGATGAGTCTGGCTAAGGTTTATCAATTTTTTTTAATCTTCTCAAAGAACCAGCTTTTAGTTTTATTGATCTTTGCTATCATATGCTTCATTTCTTTTTAATTTATTTTTTATCTGATCTTTATGATTTCTTTCCTTCTGCTAACTTTGGGGTTTCTTTGTTCTTCTTTCTCTAATTGCTTTAGGTGCAAGGTTAGGATGTTTATTCGAGATGTTTCCTGTTTCTTAAGGTAGGATTGTATTGTTATAGACTTCCCTCTTAGATCTGCTTTTGCTGCATCACATAGTTTTTTGGTCATTGTGTCTCCATTGTCATTTGTTTCTAGGTTTTTTTTTTATTTCCTCTTTGATTTCTTCAGGGATCACTTTGTTATTAAGTAATGTATTGTTTAGCCTCCATGTGTTTTTATTTTTTACAGATCTTTTCCTGTAATTGATATATCTAGTCTCATGGCGTTGTGGTCGGAAAAGATACTTGATACAATTTCAATTTTCTTAAATTTACCAAGGCTTGATTTGTGACCCAAGATATGATCTATCCTGGAGAATGTTCCATGAGCACTTGAGAAAAATGTGTATTCTGTTGTTTTTGGATGGAGTGTCCTATAAATATCAATTAAGTCCATCTTGTTTAATGTATCATTTAAACCTTGTGTTTCCTTATTTATTTTCATTTTGGATGATCTGTCCATTGGTGAAAGTGGGGTGTTGAAGTCCCCTACTATGAATGTGTTACTGTCGATGTCCCCTTTTATGGCTGTTAGTTTTTGCCTTATGTATTGAGGTGCTCCTTTATTGGGTACATAAATATTTACAATTGTTTTATCTTCTTCTTGAATTGATCCCTTGATCATTATGTAGTGTCCTTCTTTGTCTCTTCTAATAGTCTTTATTTTAAAGTCTATTTTGTCTGATATGAGAATTGTTACTCCAGCTTTCTTTTGGTTTCCATTTGCATGCGATATCATTTTCCATCCCCTTACTTTCAGTCTGTATGTTTCTCTACTTCTGAAGTGCATCTCTTGTAGACAGCATATGTATGGGTATTGTTTTTGTATCCATTCAGCCAATCTGTGCCTTTTGGTGGGAGCATTTATTCCATTTACATTTAAGGTAATTATCAATACGTATGTTCCTATTCCCATTTTCTAAATTGTTTTGGAATCATCATTATAGGTCTTTTCCTTCTTTTGTGTTTCTTGTCTAAAGAAGTTCCTTTAGCATTTGTTGTAAAGCTGGTTTGGTGGTGCTGAACTCTCCCAGCTTTTGCTTGTCTGTAAAGATTTTAATTTCTCCATCAAATCTGAATGAGATCCTTGCTGGGTAGAGTAATTTTGGTTGCAGGTTTTTCTCCTTCATCACTTTCACTATGTCCTGCCACTCCCTTCTGGCTTGCAGGGGTCCTGCTGAGAGATCAGCTGTTTACCTTATGGGGATTCCCTTGTGTGTTATTTGTTGTTTTTCCCTTGCTGATTTTAATATGCTTTCTTTGTATTTAATTTTTGACACTTTGATTAATATGTGTCTTGGTGTATTTCTCATTGGATTTATCATGTATGGGATTCTCTGTGCTTCCTGGACTTGATTAAGTATTTCCTTTCCCATATTAGGGAAGTTTTCAACTATAATCTCTTCACATATTTTCTCAGTCCCTTTCTTTTTCTCTTCTTCTTCTGGAACCCCTATAATTCGAATGTTGGTGCGTTTAATGTTGTCCCAGATGTCTCTGAGACTGTCCTCAGTTCTTTTCATTATTATTTTCTTTATTCTGTTCTGCAGGAGTTATTTCCACTATTTTATCTTCAAGGTCACTTATCTGTTCTTCTGCCTCAGTTATTCTGCTATTGATCCCATCTAGAGTACTTTTAATTTCATTTATTGTGTTGTTCATCATTGCTTGTTCCATCTTTATTTCTTCTAGGTCCTTGTTAAATGTTTCTTGCATTTTTTCTATTCTATTTCCAAGATTTTGGATCATCTTTACTATCATTTTTCTGATTTTTTTTTCAGGTAGACTGCCTATTTCCTCTTCATTTTTTAGGTCTGGTGGGTTTTTATCTTGCTCCTTCATCTGCTGTGTGTTTTTCTCTCTTCTCATTTTGCTTATCTTACTGTGTTTGGGGTCTCCTTTTTGCAGGCTGCATGTTCGTAGTTCCCATTGTTTTTGATGCCTGTATCCAGTGGCTAAAGTTGTTTCAGTGGGTTGTGTAGGCTTCCTGGTGGAGGGGACTAGTGCCTGTGTTGTGGTGGATGAGGCTAGATCTTGTCTCTCTAGTGGGCAGGTCCACGTCTGGTGGTGTGTTTTGGTGTGTCCGTGGACTTATTATGATTTTAGGCAGCGTCTTTGCTAATGGGTGGGGTTGTGTTCCTGTTTTGCTAGTTGTTTGGCATAGGTTGTCCAGCACTGTAGCTTGCTGGTCGTTGAGTGAAGCTGGGTGCTGGTGTTAAGATGGAGGTCTCTGGGAGATTTTCACCATTTGGGAGGTCTCTTGTTGACCAGTGTCCTGAAGTTGGCTCTCCCACCTCAGAGGGACAGTTCTGACTCCTGGCTGGAGCAGCAAGAGCCTTTCATCCACACGGTTCAGAACAAAAGTGAGATAAATTAGAGAGAATTAGTAGAAGTAGGAAGAAAGAAAGAAAGAAAGGAGGGAAGGAAGGAAGGAGGGAAGGAAGAAAGAAGAAAAGAAGGAAAGAAAGGAGGGAGGGACGGAGGAAGGAAGGAGGAAGGAGGGAAGGAAGGAGGGAAGGAAGGAAAAAAGACAGAAAGAAAGAAGATACAGTAAAATAAAATAAAGTATAATAAAGTTAGTGAATTAAAAAATAATTATTTAGGAAAAAAAAAATGACGGATATAACCTTAGGACAAATGGTGGAAGCAAAGCTATACAGACAAAATCTTACACAGAAGCATTCACATACACCCTCACAAAAAGAGGTAAAGGGGAAAAAATCATAAATTTTGCTCTCAAAGTCCACCTCCTCAATTTGGGATGATTCGTTGTCTAAAGGAGGGAAGGAAGGAAAGAAAGAAAAAAAGGGAGAAAAAGAAAGAAAGAAAGAAAGAAAGAAAGAAAGAAAGAAAGAAAGAAAGAAAGAAAGAAAGAAAGAGTATAATAGGGTTATTAAAATTAAAATTAATTATTAAGAAAAAGAATTAAAAAAAAACAATGTACGGATAGAACCCTAGGACAAATGGTGGAAGCAAAGCTATACAGACAAGATCTCACACAGAAGCATACACATACACATTCACAAAAAGAGGAAAAGGGGCAAAAATCATAGATCTTGCTCTCGAAGTCCAACTCCTCAATTTGGGATGATTCGTTGTCTATTCATGTATTCCACAGATGCAGTGTACATCAAGTTGATTGTGGCGCTTTAATCCACTGTTTCTGAGGCTGCTGGGAGAGATTTCCCTTCCTCTTCTTTGTTCTCACAGCTTACAGGGGCTCAGCTTTGGATTCGGCCCTGCCTCTGCGTGTAGGTTGCTGGAGGGCGTCTGTTTTTTGCTCAGACAGGATGGGTTTAAAGGAGCCACTGACTCGGGGGCTCTGGCTCACTCAGGCCAGGGGTAGGGAGGGGTACGGCGCGCAGAACAGGCCTGCGGCAGCAGAGGCCAGCATTACATTGCACCATCCTGGGGCCCGCCGTGTGTTCTCCCTGGGAAGTTGTCCCTGGATCCTGGGAACCTGGCAGTGGTGGGCTGCACAGGCTCCCCGGAAGAGGGGTGTGGATAGTGAACTGTGCTCACACACAGGCCCCTTGGTGGTGGTGGCAGCAGCAGCCTTAGCATCTCCCGCATGTCTCTGGGGTCCGCGATTTTAGCTGCGGCTCGCACCCGTCTCTGGGGTCCATGCTTTTAGCCACGGCTCGTGCCCATCTCTGGGGTCCATGCTTTTAGCCGCGGCTCGTACCTGTCTCTGGAGTTCCTTTAAGCAGAGCTCCTAAACCCCTACTCCTCTTGCACCAGGAAACAAAGAGGGAAGAAAAAGTCTCTTGCCTGTTCGGCAGCTCCAGACTTTTCCCCGGACTCCCTCCCGGCTAGCCGTGATGCACTAACCCCTTCAGGCTGTGTTCGAGCCCCCAACCCCAGTCCTCTCCCTGCGCTCCGACTGAATCCTGAGCCTCAGCTCCCAGCCCCGCCTGCCCCGGCGGGTGAGCAGACAAGCCTCTCAGGCTGGTGAGTGCTGGTAGGCACCGATCCTCTATGCGGGAATCTCTCCGCTTTGCCCTCTGCACCCCTGTTGCTGTGCTCTCCTCCGTGGCACCGAAGCCCCCCCCTTCCACCTCCCGCAGTCTCCGCCTGCAAAGGGGCTTCCTAATGTGTGGAGACATTTCCTCCTTCACATCTCCCTCCCACTGGTGCAGGTGCCGTCCCTATTCTTTTGTCTCTGGTTTTCCTTTTTTTTTCCTTTTGCCCTACCAAGGTACGTGGGGAGTTTCTTGCCTTTTGGGAGGTCTGAGGTCTTCTGCCAGCATTCAGTAGGTGTTCTGTAGGAGTTGTTCCACGTGTAGATGTATTTCTGGTGTATCTGTGGGGAGGAAGGTGATCTCCGCGTCTTACTCTTCCGCCATCTTCCCAGCACCCTCAGCTCCCAAACTTTTAAACAAAATAAAGTTAAGTAATAAGCTGTAAAATAAATTTGAATATACTTGGTTTATTATGAATTAAGGTCTAAGGTGTTTGCCTCATAGTTGTAAATTACCAGCAGTGACCAAAATCTAAAAACTTTCTTTTCCAACTAGTACTGCACTTCGATTTATGTTATCCCTATTATACCCTTTTAATTTGAAATAAATCTAGACTTAGTTGCAAAATTAGTCTACAGTGCTCCGATATACTGTTCTCTTAGCTTTCTCCATTGTTAACATCTTACATAAGCATAGCATAATTACTGAAACCAGGTAATTAACATTGGTTCAACAGTATTAAATAAACTACAGACTATTCAGATTTCACCAGTTTTTCCACTAAATGTCCTTTTTATGTTCCAGAATCTAATTCAGGATCTCACATCACATTTCGTTGTCATGTCTCCTTGGTATCTTCTAATCTGGCACAGTTACTCAATCTGTGTTCTCTTTCATGACCTGGAGACTTTTTAAGAATACTAACCTAATTATTTTGAAGAATATTCCTCATTTTTGAATTTATCTCATATCTGCTATTTCATTATGTTCAAATTCAGATTATGCACTTTGTGCAAGAATACAAAGAAGAGAGTCTGTGTCCCTACCAGTGGCCCTTACCAGTAGGTACAGGATGTCACTATGTCTCATCACTGGTACTATTAACTTTGGTCACTTGGTTAAGTGTTTACTATTTGCCAGGCATCAGAATAAGTACATTGCCATTACCTGGTTTAGTCCTGACAACAAAACTATACATTGCATATTGTTATTACCCAGAGTTTATATATTTAAAGAAAAAACTGAGCATTCTAGGGGTTGAATGACTTTCCAAATACACAGTTTGTAAATAGTAGAGGCAGAATTTGAATCTAGGCAATGTAGCTCTTCAGCCTCCACTCAATCCCTATGCATACTGCCTCCTTATGCTAAAAGAGTGGGTTCACCATTCTTTAAAACTCTTATCACTAAGTCTCAACTGTTCTTTTCATTCAGTTCATCACCATATATACCACTGGCACTCAATCATGAAGTATGGCATTTGAAAATCTTCCACTCTCAATTTCGAGGGATATAACAGGTTGAAATAAGGTTTTGAGAATGTTTCACAATAGATTTTGCAAAAACATTTATTCAAAGCATCCTACATTCCTCAATCCTTGCATCCAACCAATAATCTAAAAGAAACACACACACACACACACACACACACACACACACACACATACACACACACACACTTAATTCCAAAGGTAGATTTGAGAAAACATCATAGTCAACAGCTTAATGTAATGTTTACACATGTAAACTTTGACAACGTGATGATTGAGTTTAAACCCTGATTTTATCACCTACTAGGTACATGACCTTTGTTATGTAAATTAATCTAACTTCTGAGCTTAAAACAAAATGAGGGAGAGACATTCAAGATGGCAGAGGAGTAAGATGTGGAGATTACCTTCCTCCCCACCAATACATCAGAAATATATCTACATGTGGAACAACTCCTACAGAACACCTACTGAATGCTGGCAGAAGACCTCATACTTCCCAAAAGGCAAAAAACTCCCCACGTACCTGGGTAGGGCAAAAGAAAAATGAAAAAACAGAAAGAAAACAGTAGGGATGGGAACTGCATCGCTGGAAGGGAGCTGTGATGGAGGAAAGGTTTCCACACACTAGAAGCCCCTTCACGGGTGGTGACTGCAGGTGGTGGAGGGGGGAAGCTTCAGAGCCACAGAGGAGAGCGCAGCAATAGGGGTGCAGAGGGCAAAGTGGAGAGATTCCCACACAGAGGATTGGTACTGACCAGCACTCACCAGGCTGATAGGCTTGTCTGCTCACTCGCCGGGATGGATGGTGGCTGGGAGCTAAGGCTCGGGCTTTGGAGGTCAGATCCCAGGGGAAGCACTGGGGTTGAAAGTGTGAACACAGCCTGAAGGGGGCTAGTGCACCACAGCTAGCTGAGAAGGAGTCCAGCAAAAAGTCTGGACCTGCCTAAGAGGCAAGAGACCATTGTTTCGGGGTACACGAGGAGAGGGGATTCAGAGCACTGCCTAAATGAGCTGCAGAGATGGGCACGAGCCACGACTATCAGCGCAGACACCAGAGACAGGCACAGAATGCTAAGGATGATGCTGCAGCCATCAAGAAGCCTATGTGCAAGCACAGATCACTATCCAAACCTCCCCTTCCAGAAGCCTGTGCAACCCACCACTGCCAGTGTCCCGTGATCCAGGGACAATTTCCCCGGGAGAACACATGGCTTGCCTCAGGCTATTGCAACATCACATCGGCCTCTGCTGCGGCAGGCTCACCCCGCATTTCTTAGCCCCCCTCCCCCTAGCCTGAGTGAGCCAGAGCCCCCTAATCAGCTGCTTCTTTAACCCCATCCTGTCTCAGCGAAGAAGAAATGCCCTCAGGCAACCTACAAGCAGAGGCAGGTCCAAATCCAAAGCTGAACCACAGGAGCTGTGCAAACAAAGAAGAGAAAGGGAAATTTATCCTAGCAGCTTCAGGAGAAATGGATTAAATCTCCACAATCAACTTGATGTACGCTGCACCTCTGGAATACCTGAATAAACAAGGAGTCATCCCAAAATTGAGGTGATGGACTTTGGGAGCAACTGTAGACTTGGGGTTTGCTTTCTTCAACTAATTTGTTTTTAGTTTTATGTTTATTTTAACTTAGTATTTAGACTGAATTATTATTGGTAGATTTGTTTATTGATTTGGTTGCTCTCTTCCTTTTTTTATATATATGTGTATATATATATATGTATATATATATATATACATATATACATATATATATATATAGTTTAACCTTTTTCCTCTTTTTGTAAGTGTGTATGTGTATGCTTCTTTCTGTGATTTTGTCTGTATACCTTTGCTTTTACCATTTGTCCTAGGGTCCTGCCTGTCTGTGTTTTTCTTTTCCTTTTTTTTTTTGGTATAGTTTTTAGCGATAGTAATCATTGGTGGATTTCTTTTCTGGTTTTGTTGCTCTCTTCTATCTTTTTTTAACTTTTTTAATAACTTTAATTTTTTATTTTAATAACTATTTTTAATTTTTATTTTAATAACTTTATTATATATTTCTTTCTTTCTTTTTTCTCATTTTTCTTCTGAGCCATGTGACTGACAGGGTCTTGGTGTTCCAGCCAGGTGTGAGGCCTGTGCCTCTGAGGTGGGAGAGCCAAGTTCAGGACATTGATCAACCACAGACGTAATGGCTCCACATAATACCAAATGGCAAAAGCTCTCCCAGAGATCTCCAGCCCAATGCTAAGACCCAGCTCCACTCAACGACCAGCAAGATACAGTGCTGGACACACTATGCCAAACAACTAGCAAGAGAAGAACACATCTCCACCCATTAGCAAAGAGGCTGCCTAAAATCATAATAAGGTCACAGACACCCCAAGACACATCACTTGACAGGATCCTGCCCACCAGAAAGACAAGATCCAGCCTCATCCACGAGAACACAGGCACAAGTTCCCTCCACCAGGAAGCCTACACAACTAACTGAACCAACCTTATCCACTGGGGGGAGACATGGAAAGCAATGGAAACTACGAACCTGCAGCCTGCAAAAAGGAGATCCTAAACACAGTAAGTTAAGAAAAATGAGGAGACAGAGAAACACAAAGCAGATGAAGGAGCTGGAGCCAGGTAAAAACCCACCAAACCAAACAAATGAAGAGGAAATAGGCAGTCTACCTGAAAAAGAACTCAGAGAATGATACTAAAAATGATACAAAATCTTGGAAAAGAATGGAGAAAATACAAGAAACGTTTAACAAGGACCTAGAAGAACTAAAGAGCAAACAAACAATGATGAACAACACAATAAATAAAATTAAAAATTCACTAGAAGGAATAGCAAAATAGCTGAGGCAAAAGAACGGATAAATGACCCGGGAGATAAAATGCTGGAAATAACTACTGCAGAGCAGAATAAAGAAAAAGGAATGAAAAGAATTGAGGACAGACTCAGAGACCACTGGGACAACGTTACACACAACAACATTCGAATTATAGGGGTCCAAGAAGAAGAGAAGAAAAAGAAATGGATTGAGAAAATATTTGAAGAGACTATAGTTGAAAAGTTTCCTAACATAGGAAAGGAAATAGTCAAGCAAGTCAAGGAAGTGCAAAGAGTCCCATACAGGAAAAATCTAAGGAGAAACATTCAACAACACACACTAATCAAACTATCAAAAATTAAGTACAAAGAAAATATCTTAAAAGCAGCAAGGGAAAATCAACCAATACCATACAAGGGAATGCCCATAAGGTTAACAGCTGATCTTTCAGCAGAAACTCTGCAAGCCAGAAGGGAGTAGCAGGACATATTTAAAGTCATCAAAGGGAAAAACCTACAACCAGGATTATTCTACCCAGCAAGGATCACATTCAGATTCGATGGAGAAATTAAAAACTTTACAGACAAGCAAAACCTAAGAGAATTCAACACCACCAAACCAGCTTTACAACAAATGCTAAAGGAACTTCTCTAGGCAAGAAACACAAGAGGAGGAAAAGATGTACAATAACAAACCCAAAACAATTATGAAAATGGTAATACAAACATACCTATCAATAACTACCTTAAATGTAAATGGATTAAATGCTCAAACCAAAAGACACAGACTGGCTGAATAGATACAAAAACAAGACCTGTATATAATGCTGTCTACAGGAGAATAACTTCAGACCTCGGGACACATACACAGTGAAAATGAGGGGATAGTAAAACTTATTCCATGCAAATGGAAATCAAAAAATGCTGGACTAGCAATTCTCAGGTCAGACAAAAGAGACTTTAAAATAAAGACTATTACAAGACACAAAAAAGGACACTACATAATGATCAAGGGATCAATCCAAGAAGAGTATGTAACAAATGTAAATATTTATGCACCCAATATAGGAGCACCTCAATATATAAGGCAAATATTAACAACCATAAAAGAGGAAATCAACAGTACCACAATCACCAATGGACATATCATCAAAAATGAAAATAAATAAGGAAACACAAGCTTTACATGATACATTAAACAAGATGAACTTAATTGACATTTATAGGACATTCCATCCAAAAACAACAGAATAAACTTCCTTCTCAAGTGCTCATGGAACATTCTCCAGGATCAATCATATCTTGGGTCACAAATCAGCCTTGGTAAATTTTAAAAAATTGAAATCATATCAAGTATCTTTTCTGACCACAAAACTATGAGACTAGATATCAAATACAGGATAAAATCTGTGAAAAATACAAACATATGGAGGCTAAACAATACATGACTAAATAACCAAGAGATCACTGAAGAAATCAAAGAGAAGATCAAAAAATACCTAGAAAAATATCACAATGAAAACCATTAGCCAGGCTCATCAAGAAAAAAGGAAGAAGACTCAAATCAATAGAATTAGAAATAAAAAAGGAGAAGTAACAAATGACACTGCAGAAATACACAGGATCATGAGAGATTACTACAAGCAACTCTATGCCAATAAAATGGACAACCTGGAAGAAATGTACAAATTCTTAGAAATGCACAACCTTCTGAGACTGAACCAGGAAGAAATGGAAAATATAAACAGAGCAATCACAAGCACTGACATTGAGACTGTGATTGAAAATCTTCTAACAAACCAAAGCCCAGGACTAGATTGTTTCATAGGCGAATTCTATCAAACATTTACAGAATAACTAATATCTATCCTTCTCAAACTCTTCCAAAATACAGCAGAGGGAGGAACACTCCGAAACTCATTCTACGAGGCCACCATCACCCTGAAAGATGTCACAATGAAAGAAAACTACAGGCCAGTATCACTGATGAACATAGATGCAAAAATCCTCAACAAAATACTAACAGACACATCCCACAGCACATTAAAGGATCGAAAAATATAATCAAGTGCAGTTTATCCCAGGAATGCAAGGATTCTTCAATATACAGAAATCAATCAATATGATAAACCATATTAACAAAGTGAAGGAGAAAAATCATATGATCATCTCAACAGATGCAGAAAAAGCTTTCAACAAAATTCAACACCCATTTGTAATAAAAACCCTCTAGAAAGTAAGCATAGAGGGAACTTACCTCAACATAATAAAGGCTATATATGACAAACCAAAACCAACATCGTTCTCAATGGTGAAAAACTGAAAACATTTTCTCTAAGTTCAGGAACAAGATAAGGTTGCCCACCCTCACCACTATTATTCAACACAGTTTTGGAAGTTTTAGCCTCAGCAATCAGAGAAGAAGAGGAAATAAAAGGAATCCAAACCAGAAAAAAAGAAGTAAAGCTGTCACTGTTTGCAGATCACATGATAATATACCTACAGAATCCTAAAGATGCTATCAGAAAACTTACTAGCATTAAATAATGAATTTGGTAAAGTAGCAGGATACAAAATGAATGCACAGAAATCTCTTGCATTCCTATACACTAATGATGAAAAATCTCAAAGAGAATTTAAGAAACACTCCCATTTACCATTGCCACAAAAAGAATAAAATATATAGGAATAAACCTACCTAAGGAGTCAAAAGACCTGTATGCAGTAAACTATAAGATACTGATGAAAGAAATTAAAAATGATACAAACAGATGGAGAGATATACCATGCTCTTGGATTGGAAGAATTAACATTGTGAAAATGACTGTACTACCAAAAAGCAATCTACAGATTTAACGCAATCCCTATCAAACTACCACTGGCATTTTTCACAGAACTAGAACAAAAATTTTCACAATTTTCCTGGAAACAAAAAAGACCCTGAAGAGCCAAATCAATCTTCAGAAAGAAAAACAGATCTGGAGGAATCAGGCTCCAGGACATCACACTATACTACAAAGTTAAAGTAATCAAGACAGTAGGTACTGGTACAAAAACAGAAACATAGATCAAAGGAAAAGGATAGAAATTCCAGACATAAACCCATGCGCATAAGGTCCCCTTATTTTTGATAAAGGAGGCAAGAATATACAACAGAGAAAAGGCAGCCTATTCAAAAAGTGGTGCTGGGAAAACTGGACAGCTGCATGTAAAAGACCAAAGTTAGAACACTCCCTAACACCATACAGGAAAATAAACTCAAAATGGATTAAAGACGTAAATGTAAGGCCAGACACTATAAAACTTTTAGAGTAAAACAGGCAGAACACTCTTTGACATAAATCACAGCAAGATCCTCTTTGACCCACATCCTAGAAGAAATGGAAATAAAACAAAAATAAACAAATGGGACCTAATGAAACTTAAAAGCTTCTGCATAGTAAAGGAAACCATAAAGAAGACGAAAAGAGAACATTCAAAATGGGAGAAAATATTTGCAAATGAAGCAATGGACAAAGGATTAATCTCCAAAATTTACAAGCAGCTCATGCAGCTCAATATCAAAAAAAACCAAACAACCTAATCCAAAAATGGGCAGAAGATCTAAATAGACATTTCTCCAAAGAAGATATACAGATTGCCAGAAGATACATGAAGGGATGTTCAACATCACTAATCATTAGAGAAATGCAAATCAAAACTACAATGAGGTATCACCTCACACCAGTCAGAATGGCCACCATCAAAAATATCGACAAACAATAAATCCTGGAAAGGGTGTTGAGAAAAAGGTAACCTCTTCCACTGTTGGTGGGAATGTAAATTGATACAGGCACTATGTAGAACAGTAAGTCAGAAAGAGAGAAAAGAAACACTGTATGCTAACACATATATATGGAATCTAAAAAAAAAAAAAAAAGGTCCTGAAAAACCTACGGGCAGGACAGGAATAAAGATGCAGACCTACAGAATGGACGAGGACATGTGGAAGGGGAAAGGTAAGCTGGGACGAAGTGATAGAGTGGCATGGACATATATACACTACCAAATATAATATATATAGCTAGTGGGAAGCAGCCACATCTCACAGGGAGATCAGCTTGGTGCTTTGTGACCACCTAGAGGGGTGGGATAGGGAGGGTGGCAGGGAGACGCAAGAGGAATGAGTATGGGGATATATGTATATGTATAGCTGATTCACTTTGTTATAAAGCAGAAACTAACACACCATTGTAAAGCAATTATACTCCAATAAAGATGTTAAAAAATATTATTTCATAATAGTCGATAAATGTTAGCATTACTCTTATTTTTATTATTAAAAAAACAAATAAGATGAATGAAGAAACAGAAATGACAGGAAAAGCACAGAAGGAAAATGAGATAAAGCCAGCAATACAGTCTATATTTAAAATACCATACATTCCTCTAGAAATGCGAGAAGTGAGCCAAATATTTGGCTCTGAGCTCTCTATTGTCTATTCTTTGAGTAAAGAGGCAAATAATTATCACATTCAACAACTTAATAATATAGAGTAAAAGCAATGTCTCAGGAGAGACACAGCATTTTCTGAAAGCTAAAATTCTTTGAACCCAAGAGGTATTTCCCCAATGGATCCTCATAAAGGGAAAAGTGTTTGCCATAGCAGTCTGCATCCTCAATAATATCCCATTACAAATATAATAGTGAGGTTTTTTTATAGCTTCTTGTTTTTAACATCTTTATTGGAGTATAATTGCTTTACAATATTGTGTTAGTTTCTGCTGTATAACAAAGTGAACGAACTATATGTACACATATATCCCCATATTTCCTCCCTCTTGGGTCTCCTTCACACCCTCCCTATCCCACCCCTCTAGGTGGTCACAAAGCACAGAGCTGATCTCCCTGTACGATGTGGCTGCTTCTCACTACCTATCTATTTTACATTTCATAGAGTATATATGTCAATGCTACTCTTTTACTTCGTACCAGCTTACATTTCCCACTCCCTGTGTCTTCAATTCCATTCTATACATCTGTGTCTTTATTCCTGTCTTGCCCATAGGTTCTCCAGAATCACTTATTTTTTTTTTTTAGATTCCTTGTATATGTGTTAGCATATGGTATTTCTTTTTCTCTTTCTGACATACTTCACTCTGTATGACAGACTCTAGGTCTATCCACCTCACTACAACTAACTCAATGTTGTTTCTTTTTATGGCTGAGTAATATTCCGTTGTATATATGGGTCACATCTTCCTTATCCATTCATCTGTTGATGGACACTTAGGTTGCATACATGTCCTGGCATTTTAAATAAAGCTGCAATGAACATTGCTGTACTTGACTCTTTTTGAATTATTGTTTTCTCAGGGTGTATGCCCAGTAGTGGGATTGCTGGGTTATATGGTAATTCTATTTTTAGTTTTTTACAGAACCTCCATACTGTTCCCCATAGTGGCAGTATAAACTTACATTCCCACCAACAGTGCAAGAGGGTTCCCTTTTCTCCACAACTCTCCAGCATTTATCGTTTGTAGATTATTTCCTGATGGCCATTCTGATTGATGTGAGGTGATACCTCATGGTACTTCTGATTTGCATTTCTCTAATGATGAGTGATGTTGAGCATCCTTTCATGTGTTTTCTGGCAATCTGTATGTTCTTCGGAGAAATGCCTATTTATGTCTTCTGCCCATTTTTGTGTTGGGTTGTTTGTTCGTTCGATACTGAGCCGCATGAGCTGCTTGTATGTTTTGGAGATTAATCCTTTGTCAGTTGTTTCATTTGCAAATATTTTCTCCAATTTTGAGTGTTGTTTTTTCATTGTTTGTGTTTTCCTTTGCTGTGCAAAAGCTTTTAAGTTTCATTAGATCCCATTTGTTTATTTGTGGTTTTTTTTTTCCATTTCTCTAGGGGGTGAGTCAACAAGGACCTTGCTGTGATTTTTGTCAAAGAGTGTTCTTCCCATGTTTTCCTCTAAGAGTTTTATACTGTCTGGCCTTACATTTAGGTATTTAATCCATTTTGAGTTTACTTTTGTGTGTGGTGTTAGGGAGTGTTCTAATTTCATTCTTTTACATGTAGCTGTCCAGTTTTCCCAGCACCACTTATTGAAGAGGCTGTCTTTTCTCCATTGTATATTCTTGCCTTCTTTATCAAAAATAAGGTGACCATAGGTGTGGGGGGTTATCTCTGGACTTTCTACCCTGTTCCATTGATCTATATTTCTGTGTTTGTGCCAGTACCATACTGTCTTGATTACTGTAGCTTTGTAGTATAGTCTGAAGTCCAGGATCCTGATTCCTCCAGCTCCGTTTCTCTTTCTCAAGATTGCTGTGGCTATTTGGGTTCTTTTGTGTTTCCATACAAACTGTGAAATTTTTTGTCCTAGTTCTGTGAAAAATGCCAGTGGTATTTTGATAGGGATTGCATTGAATCTGTAGATTGCTTTGGGTAGTAGAATCATTTTCACAATGTTCATTCTTCCAATCCAAGAACATGGTATATCTCTCCATCTGTTTGTTTCATCTTCAATTACTTTCATCAGTGTCTTATGGTTTTCTGAATACAGGTCTTTTGTCTCCTTTGGTAGGTTTATTCCTAGGCAATTTATTCTTTTTGTTGCAATGGTAAATGGGAGTGTTTATTTAAATTCTTTTGGAGATTTTTCATTATTAGTGTATAGGAATGCAAGAGATTTCTGTGCATTCATTTTGTTTCCTGCTACTTTACCAAATTCATTGATTAGATCTAGTAGTTTTCTGGTAGCATCTTTAGGATTCTCTATGTATAGTATCATGTCATCTGCAAACAATGACAGCTTTACTTCCTGTTTTCTGATTTGGATTCCTTTTATTTCTTTTTCTTCTCTGACTGCTGTGGCTAAAACTTCCAACACTCTGTTGAAAAACAGTGGTGAGAGTGGGCAACCTTGTCTTGTTCCTGATCTTAAAGGAAATGGTTTCAGTTTTTCACCATTGAGAATGATGTTGGCTGTAGGTTTGTCATATATGGCCTTTATTATTTTGAAGTAAGTTCTATCTGTGCCTACTTTCTGGAGGGTTTTCATCATAAATGGATGCTGAATTTTGTCAAAAGTTTTTTATGCATATATTGAGATTATCATATGATTTTTCTCCTTCAATTTGTTAATATGGTTTATCACATTGATAGATTTGCATATATTGAAGAATCCTTGCATTCCTGGGATAAACCCCACTTGATCATGGTGGATGATCCTTTTAATGTGCTGTTGGATTCTGTTTGCTAGTATTTTGTTGAGGATTTTTGCATCTATGTTTGTCAGTGATATTGGCCTGTAGTTTTCTTTCTGTGTGACAGCTTTGTCTGGTTTTGGTATCAGGGTGATGGTGGCCTTGCAGAATAAGTTTGTGAGTGTTCCTCCCTCTGCATATTTTGGAAGAGTTTGAGAAGGATAGTTGTTATCTCTTCTCTAATTATTTGATAGAATTTGCCTGTGAAGCCATCTGATCCTGGGCTTTTGTTTTTTGGAAGATTTTTAATCACAGTCTCAATTTCTGTGTTTGTGATTGGTCTGTTTGTAGTTTCTATTTCTTCCTGGTTCAGTCTCATAAATTGTGCTTATCTAAGAATTTGTCCATTTCTTCCAGGTTGTCCAGTTTTATTGGCATATAGCTGCTTATAGTAATCTCTCATGATCCTTTGTATTTCTGCAGTGTCAGTTGTTGCTTTTCCTTTTTCATTTCTAGTTGTATTGATTTGAGTCTTCTCCTTTTTGTTCTTGATGAGTCTGGCTAATGGTTTATCCATTTTGTTTATCTTCTCAAAGAACCAGTTTTTAGTTTTATTCATCTCTGCTATTGTTTCCTTCATTTCTTTTTCATTTATTTCTGATTTGATCTTTATGATTTCTTTCCTTCTGCTAACTTTGGGAGTTTTTTGTTCTTCTTTCTCTAATTGCTTTAGGTGTAAGGTTCGGTTGTTTATTTGAAATCTTCCTTGTTTCTTGAGGTAGGATTCTATTGCTACAAACTTCCCTCTTAGAACTGCTTTTGCTGCATCCCATAAGTTTTGAGTCATCGTGTTTTCATTGTCATTTGTTTCCTGGTATTTTTTGATTTCCTCTTTGATTTATTCAGTGATTTCTTGGTCATTTAGTAGTGCAGTTGTAGCCTCCATGTGTTTGTACTTTTTATACATTTTTTCCCTGTAATTGATATCTAGTCTCATGGCATTGTGGTTTGAAAACATACTTGGTACGATTTCAAGTTTCTTAATTTATAAGGCTTGATTTGTGACCCAAGATATGATCTGTCCTGGAGAATGTTCCATGAGCCCTTGAGAAGAATGTATTCTGTTGTTTTTGGATGGAATGTCCTACAAGTATCAATTACATCCATCTTGTTTAATGTATCATTTAAAGCTTGTGCTTCCTTATTTATTTTCATTTTGGATGATCTGTCCATTGGTGAAAGTGGGGTGTTAAAGTCCCCTACTATGATTGTGTTACTGTCGATTTTCCCTTTTATGGCTGTTAATTTTTGCCTTATGTATTGAGGTGCTCCTATGTTGGGTGCATAAATATTTACAATTGTTATAGCTTCTTCTTGGATTGATCCCTTGATCATTATGTAGTGTCCTTCTTTGTCTCTTGTAACAGTCTTTATTTCCTTAATATTTGCCTGTTAGAAAGAAGTGCCACATAAAGTTTTGTTGATTGAATAAATGTCTTCCCTTGCACACTAATTTCATCAAATCAAGGAATATTCATTACTGACACTTAGATAAAGGAGAAAACTAAGGTGATTCAAGAATAACTTGGAAAAACTTCCAATTTTAAGAGGAAGCTGTTAAACTGTCACTGTTTTCAAATGGCAAGGTTTTATATATATATATACATATATATAAGGATGCTACCAAAAAACATTAAAACTAGTAAACAAATTTAGTAAAGTTGTCTAATATAAAAGTAATACACAGAAACCTGTTGTTTCTATATAAATAGCTATCAGAAAGAGAAATTAAGAAAAAAACAATTCCATTTACAATTCCATTAGAAAGAATAAAATACCTAGGAATAAATTCAACCAAGGAGGTAAGACTTATACTCTGAAAACTGTAAGACATTGATGAAAGAAACTAAAGATGACAAAAATAAATGGAAATATATACCAAGCTTATGGATTAGAAGAATTAATATTGTTAAAATGACCAAACTACACAAGTCAGTGCAATACCTATCAAAATACCAAAGACATTTTTCACAGTAGTAGAAAAAATATTTCTAAAACTGATGTGGAAACACAAAAGACCTTGAAAAACCAAAGCAATCTTAACAAAGAAGAACAAAACTGGCAGACATCATGTGCCCTGATTTCAAACTATATTACAAAGGTACAGTGATCAATACTGGAATAAAAGCAGATGCATAGTATAATGCATCAAAATAGAGAGCCCCAAAACAAACCCACACATATATGGTCAAATAATCTACAACAAAGGAGGCAATAATATACAATGGGGAAAAGACAGCCTTTTCAATAAAGGGTTTGGGAGAACTGGATAGCTACTCACAAAAGAATCAAATTGGACTACCTTCTCACAAGCTGGACTACCTTCTCACAAAACTAAACTCAAAATATATTAAAGACTTAAATGTAAGACCTGAAACAATAAAACTCCTAGAAAAACACAGAGACAATATGCTCTTTGACATTGATCTTAGCAAAATTTTAGGGGTGTCTTTCTCCTCAGGCAAGGGAAACAGAAGCAAAAATAAACAAATGGGACTACATAAAAATAAAAAGCTTTTGTATAGCAAAGGGAACTTTCAACAAAACAAAAAAACAGCATAGTGAATGGGAGAAGATATTTACTAATGATGCATCTCTTAAGGGGTTAATATCTAAAACATACAAAGAATACATACGACTCATCAAATAAACAAACAACCCAATAAAAATGGGCAGAGGACATGAATAGACTTTTTTCCAAAGAAGTTATACAGATGGTCAACAGACACTCGAAAAGATCCTCAACATCACTAGTCATCAGGGAAATGTAAATCAAAACCACAATGAGATACCACCTCACACCTGTCAGAATGGCTATCATCTAAAAGACAACAAATAACAAGAGTTGGCGAGGATGTGGAGAAAAGGGAACCCTCATGCACTGTTGGGAATGTAAATTGGTATAGCCACTATGGAAAACAATATGGAGCTTCCTCAAAAAATTAAAAAATAGAAGTGCTCTATGATCCAGCAATTTCACTTCTAGGTATTTACCTGAAGAAAACAATGACACTAATTCAAAAAGATAGATGCATCCCAATGTTCATTGCAGCATTATTTACAATAGCCAAGATAGAAAAGCAACCTAAGTGTACACTGACAGATGAGTGGATAATGGATATATTTTATATGTATATATGAATTGGAATATTACTCAGCCATAAAAAATAATGAAACCTTGCCATTTGCAATAACATGGATGGTCTGGAGTGTATTATGCTAAGTAAAATAAGTTAGACAGAGAAGGACAAATACTGCATGATCTCACTTATATGTGGAATCTAAAAAACAAAACAAACAAAACAAAGCAAAAATAGATTCATAGATACAAAGAACAAACAAACAGGTGGTTTCCAGAGAGGAGCGGGTGGAAACTGTTGAACGTGATTAAGAGGCACAAACCTCCTGTTATAAAATAAAAGCCACGAGGATGTAATATACAGCATAAGAAATATGGTCAATAATATTGTAATAACTTGGTATGTGGACAGTTACTAGACTTATCATGGTGATCATTTTACAATGTATGTGAATGTCAAGTCACTATGTAGTACACATGAAAATAACATAATATTGTATATCAACTATGTTTCTATTTTATAAACTATATAAAGTGAATCTAGTAAAACAGAAGATTTAAATAAAACCTACAATCTGTTATCATAACACCTAAAATGTCCAAGATTCAATAGAAAATCACTCATCATACTAAAAAACAGAAAAATCACAGCCTGAAAAAATAATGAACAGAGGACAACATGCAGTTGATTCAGATGTTGGAATTATCTAGTGAATATTTTAAAACAAAAATCATTAGCATGCTTCAATGGACAATTATAAATATTCTTTGAATAAAGGGGAAAAAACACAGAAAACCTTAGCAAAGAAATAGATTTGAGATATAGAGCAAAACAGAATTTATAGAACTGAAAGTACATTAACTGAAATAAAAACTCACTGCATAAGCTCAACAGTAGATTCAAGATGGAAAAGAAAAGAATAAGTGAACTTGAAAATAGAACAATGGAATTTAACCAACATGAACAACAGAAAGAAGATAGAATGCAAAAAAGAAAAAAAAAAATGAACAGAGCCTTAGTGTCCTGTGGGATAATAACAAAAGATCTGATACTCCTATCATTAGAGTCCCAGAACAGAAGGAGAAAGAGAATGAAGCTTAGATAGTATTAAAAAAAAAAAAAATACTGGCTGAAAAGTTTCCAGATTTGATAAAATAACATGATGGTCAATTTCATGTGTTAACTTGGCTGGATCATGGAATGCCCAGATTTTTGGCTAAACATAATTTATAGCTATATCTGTGAGGGTGATTCCAGAGGAGGTATGCATTTGAATTGGTAGACTGAGTAAAGCAGATTGCTTTCCCCAGTGTGGGTGGACTTTATCCAATACGTTTAGGGCCTGAATAGAATTAACAAAAAAAAAAAAGTAGAAGAGAGAATTTGCCTCTCTGACTTCTTGAGCTATGATAGAAGTCTTCTGCCCTCACACTGGGAAGTACACCATCCTCTCCCCTAGTTATCAGGCCTTCAGGAAGATTAAACTTACACCACCAGCTTTCCTGGGTCTCCAATTTGCAGATGGAAGATCATGAGACTTCTCAGTCTCCATAATCATGTGAGGCAATTCCTCATATTAAATCTATTTATAATATATATCCTGCTGGTTCCATTTCTCTGGAGAACTCTAACTAATACAGATTTTAGTACTGAGAGTGGTTTTAGAGGAATAGAATATGTTAAGGATGAGTTTTCTAAATTGGTTTCAATGTTTCTGGAGTTGGCTCTCTAATCTGATTAGATTTAAAGATGTTAATGATTCTATTTTCAGTAGTAAAGAGGGCACTGATAGTCCATGATGTTACCTGGAGATAGAGATAGGTAAAATATCTGCATTGGATATTTCTAATAAAACATAAAAGACAAGGAATGAATGACTGCATATATGATACTTTAGAACATTTTTAGAAAACTAATGAATAGAATGAGGTAGGCTGGTTGTTCCTAATGTCCCTGGCAAAGTGGTGCAAGAAAAGGATGAGCTCAGGGACTCAAATTCCCAGCTCAATTGCCATATTAATGATCTGAAAACTTCCAAATGTGCCCTGAAGGAGACTCTTAGCTCCTGTAGCCACAGAGATAAGATTGCTGAAAATCAAACACAGGATCTCATTCTGAGACTGGCTGAATGACAATGCAACATGAACTTTTATCTTCACAGGGTGTCTACTTTTAAAGAAAGAGCAATGACTAACACTGACTGGGAAAGAATGGGATCCTGTAAGTTGAGATGGGGATGCATGAGAAGACCTTGATGAAATGGGGACCGCTGAGCTGCTAAATTGTGAAGAGTCTTCTTTTGCTCTGGAAGAGGCCTATCCATACCCAGTGGAAGCAGCCTCACCCCCATTGATGGTGGCTTCCCCACTCCCAGTGGTAGTGGCTCCTCCACCCCTATCTGAGGGGATAAGTCCCGTATTGCCTGAGAAAACTCTAATAGCCTGGGGCAGCTGCCATGTAAGACAAGGCTGATTCTCCTCAGGAGTCACCCCCATCACCCCCTCTTTGCTTCTAGACTCAAGTCCCAGCAGGCCCCTAAAGGTGAGATAAAAAATGTGACCCATGAAGAATTGTACTACACTCCAAAAGAACTACTTAAGTTTTCTAATTTACACAGACAGAAAACCAGGGAACATGTGTGGGAATGGCTACTAAGGGTTTGGGATAATGGTGGAAGGAACATAAAGTTGAGACAGGACAAATTTATTGATAGACTCACCAAGAAGAGATTCTGCATTTAATGTTGCAGCTCAGGGAGGGAGACAGGGCTTTAACAGTCTGGTGGGTTGGTTGATTGGTTCATTGACTGAAACATGGATCAAAAGGTTGCCCACAGTGAGCGAACTGGACATACTCGACCTGCATTTCTGGTTTAATGTAGAGAAAGGGATTCAAAGGCTTAGGGAGACTGTGAAATCCATATTACAATGGTTTTTCCATTTAGGACCTATTCACCCACACTGGGAGGGTCCAGAAGACATACTTTTAAGCAGTACTGTGAGAAATAAACTTCTGAGAAAAGCAGCATCACTGAGGACCAATTTATTCTCTTCTTTGTAGGTCAGACCTCACAGTGAGAACAGTAGTCACTGAATTGAGAAACCTAAATGCAATGGGAGTAATTGGATCTTGAGGTGATAGGGGTCCAAATGTCAGCATTCAATTACTAAAGACAAGGTAGACATAATTACCATAATGGACAGCAGATTCAGAGCAGTAATCAGAATAGTCTGGCTCATGCATACCTATGATGTTGGTTGCTTGATCATGGTGTCCCTAGAATGAAATAGATGGGAAACCTACTAAATTCTTACTTGATATGTATAAACAGAGAAGTTCTAGGTCAAGAAAATAAGAGTCTAACCTAAATCATTAAAACAGAGTCACAGTCCCTCATTCAATTCCTGGACTTGATTGTAGTTTACAAACTCAGAATCCCTTGAATGAGGGAGAGGCTGAACAGCCTTGAGGAAGGACCTGGTACATTACTGAAAATTTATGCTACTATTTCTTTTTCCAACCTTCCCCATAGGGACCTACAGCCTTTTATCACAGTAACTGTGCACTGGAAAAAAAGAACGAATCAGATCTTTGGGGGACAACTGGACACTGGATTTGAACAGACACTAATTCCAAAATGTCACTGTGACCACCAGTCAGAGTAGAGGATTATGGAGGTCAGGTCATCAATGGAGTTTTAACTCAGGTCCATTTAACAGGGACCCAGTAGGTCCAAAAATCCATCCTGTAGTTATTTCTCCAGTTCTGGAATATATAAAATGGAATACATACTTGCACATTCAGCAGCTGGCAGAATCCCTACATTGATTCCCCGACCTCTAGAGTTAGGGAAATGATGGAAAAGGCTAAGTGGAAGCCAGTAGAACTGTCTCTACCTAGGACAATAGTAAATCAAAAGCAATACCACATTACCAGAGGGATAGCAGAGATTAGTGCCACCATCAAGGACTTGAAAAATGCAGAGATGGTGATTCCCAAAGCATCCTAATTCAACTCGCCTATCCGGCCTGTGCAGAAGACAGATGGGTTTTAGAGAATGAAAGTGGATTATAATACACTTAATCAGGAGATGGCTCCAATTTCAGCTGCTAAACCAGATGTGATTTCATTGCTTGAGCAAATTAATACATCTCCTGGTACCTAACATGCAGCTATTGGTCTGGCAAATGATTTTTTTTTCTACATCTGTTAATAATGACCACCAGAAATAATTTGCTTTCAGCTGGCAAGACAAGCAGTATACCTTCACCATCTTAGCTCAGGGGTATATAACCTCTCCAGCCTTATGTCATAATTTGGTTCACAGGGATCTTGATCACCTTCATTTCCACAAAATTTGTGGAAATTTTTTGATGAAATTATGAAGATTGGACCTAGTAAGACATAGCTACTACTCTAGACTTATTGGTAGGACCTTTGCCTGCTAGACAGTGAGAAACAAACGCAACAACAATTCAGGAGCATTCTACTTTAGTGAAATTTGAAGAGGTCCAGTGGTGTGGGACATGTCAAGATATCTCTTCTAAAGTTAAGGGTAAGTATTTTATCTGGTCCTTCCTATAAGCAAAAAGAGGCACATTGCCTAGTGGGCCTCTTTGAATTTTGAAGGTAACATACTCCTCATTTTGGTATGGTACTCTGGCTCATTTACCAAGTGTCTCAAACAGCTACTAGCTTTGAGTGGGGATCAGAGTAACAGAAAGCTTTGCAACTTGCCCAGCCTGCTATGCAAGCTGCTTTGCCACTTGGGACCCATGACCCAGCAGATCCAATGGTGCTTGAATTGTCAGTGGCACATAGGGAAGCTGTATGGAGTCTATGTCATGTCCTTATAGGTGAACTGCAGTGCAGGCCCTCAGAATTTTTGAGCCTAGCCCTGTAATCCACTGTAGATCACTACTCCCCTTTTGAGAAAGAACTCTTGGCCTGTTACTGGGCCTCAATAGAAATTGAACATTTAACCATGGGCCACCAAGTTATCTTGCAACTGGAACTGACCATCATGAAATACGTATTATCTGAACCACCAAGCAATAAAGTGGGCAGGCAAAGCAGCACTGCATCATCAAATATAAGTGGAATATATGAGATTGGGCTTGAAGAGCCCTGAAAGTACAAGTAAGTTTCACGGAGATGTTGTCCAAATGCTCATTATCCCCACTCCTGTTATACTATCTTTTCCTTCCCAGCCAGTACCTATAGCCTCATGGGGAGTTCTCTATGATCAGTTGACAGAGGAAGAGAAATCTCAGGCCTAGTTTACAGAAGGATCCACAAGATATGCAGGTACCACCTAGAAGTGGACAGCTGCAGCACTACTGCCCCTTTGTGAGACATCCCTGAAGGATAGTGGTGAAGGGAAGTCCTCCCAGTGGGCAGAACTTGGAGTTGCACACCTGTTTGTTCACTTTGCTTGAAATGAAAAAATAGCCTAAGTGCAATTATATACCAATTCATAGATTTGGCCAATGGTTTGGCTTAAAGGTCAGGAACTTGGAAGGAACATGTTTAGAAAATTGGTGATAAGAAAAATTGGGGATAGAAGTCTATGGATATGCCTCTCTGAATGGGCCAAAAAATGTGAATATATTTGTGTCCCATATGAATCCTCACCAAAGGGTGAACTCTGCAGAGGAGGAATTTAACAATCAAGTGGATAGAATTACCCATTCTGTAGGTACCAGTTACCTTCTTTGCCCAGCCACCTATATCATTGTCCAATAGGTTCATGAACAAAAGTGGCCATGGTGGCAGGGATGGGGGTTATGCATGGGCTCAGCAGCACAGACTTCCACTCATCAACTTGGTTAAGGCTACTGCTGAGTGCCCAACCTGCCAGCAGCAGAGATCAACACTGAGTGCCTGATATGGCACCAGTCCCCAGGGTACTCAGCCAGTTACATGGAAGCAGGCTGATTATACAGAACTGCTGTCATCATTTAAGGGACACTGTTTTGTTCTTATTGGAATAAACACTTATCTGGATATGGATTTGCCTTCCTGTATGCAATGCCTCTGCCAGCACTACCATCTGAGGACATATAGAATGCCATATTCACTGTCATGGTAATTCAATAAAGCATTCCTTCTGATCAAGGAACTCACTTCACAGCAAATGAAGTACAACAATGGACCCATGCTCATGTAATTCACTAGTCTTAACATGCATGTTTCCCGCCATTCTGAAGAAGCTGGTTTGACAAAACAATGGAATTGCCTTCTGAAGACTCAGCTACAGCACCAGCTCAATGAAAATACCTTGCAGGGCTTGGGAAAGGCATCTAATATATGGTCCTTATGTGGCTGAACCACACTGAGTCCATTTTATTAGCTCCATATTAGGCCTGCAGTCCTACCCTTCCCCTTAATGCATGGCTAAAACTTTAGCCTACTCACAAAGAATGTGCCAAAGCGAGATAAGTTCCCTATAAACTTTTACCCTTGCCTTCATCAGATATGAAAAGTAGAAGAATGCCTTTTGCTGATGCAAATGGTTAATGGTCATGAGACCCACAGGGGGAGGAAAATCATCCAATTCTCAACAGTGTGGACATCCTTTTCTCTTGGTAGTCTGATTCTACTTTTAGCTTTGGCCCCTTTAAATCTCCCTGTACTCCTTTTGGCGGTACAGAGTGCAGCTGCTAATGCCTCTGGGATCACTGTCCGCCTGATCCTGCCTATATGTAAGTTACCCACAATAAACATCATAATTGCACTTTATGGAGTTACCTCCTTCGTTTTCTGGTCTTAAAGTTCCTTCTCAATTCAGAGGATATTATTCAATATCTCTACCTCCCAACACTGCTGTTTCTCCCATAGCCAGGATTCATGGATCCAGGAAACATAGGGTGGAAATGGAAATGGCATCACTCACTATTACCCCCACTGACCCATTAGAAAATTTTTTGCTTCTTATTCCTATGACCCAACACTCTGGAGGCCTAGGGGTCTTAGTTCCAGAGAAAGAAATAATTCCACCAAGAGACACAACAATGATTCCATTCACCTGGAAGTTAATACTGCTGCCTGGCCACTGTGGGCTCCTCATGCCTCTGAAGCAATAGGCAAAGAAGGGAGTTATAGTGTGGGCTGAGATGATTGATCCTGCTACCAAGAGGAAATTAGACTTTTCTGCTCCACAGTGGAGGTAAGTAAGAGTATGTCTGGAAAACAGATAGGGTGTCTCTCAGTATTACCATGTCCTGTGATTAAGGTCAATGGGAAAATATAATAACCCAATCCAGGTAGGACTACTAATGGCCCAGACACTTCAGGAATGAAATCTTGAGTTATCCCACCAGCTAAAGAAGAACAACCAACTGAGGTGCTTGCTAAAGGCAAATGGAATACAGAATGGGTAGTAGAAGACAATTACAAATACCAGCTATGACCAGTGACTAGCTTCAGAAATAGAAATATAATTCTCATGAGTATTTCCTCCTTGTTTTGTTATGAATATTTTTGTGTATATGTGTATGTACAAGTGTGTTAACACATATACTTTTCTTCCCTCTCTCGTTCTCTTATCATAAAATATGTGTTGACTTTATATATCATAGTATTTAAGTATTGTTAATTTTACATCACAGTATTTAAGTTATGGGATATCAAGGAGAAGAATAAACATCACTCAAGAACTTTACCTCCTCTTCTGGGGCAGAGTTTAGCATATTTTCATCTATACACAAAATAGTTGTATTATTGAGGTGGAATTATAACCTTGTCATTGTGTTTATTTGAAAATTAATTATGGTTTAAGGAGATGCATACGGATGCTAATTTGAGAAGGGTTGGACTCGTGATGGTTAATTTTATGTGTCAACTTGACTGGATAATAAAGTGCCAATATATATGGCTAAATGTGATTTCTGGGTGCGCCTCTGAAGGTGTTTCCAGATTATATTAGCATTTTGAGTCAATGGATTGAATAAAACAGAATGCTCAACCTTCCCTAGTGGCACAGTGATTAAGTATCTGCCTGCCAATGCAAGGGACATGGGTTCGATCCCTGATCCAGAAAGATCCCACATGCCGCGGAGCAGCTAAGCCCGTGCGCCACAGCTACTGAACCTGCACTCTAGAGCCTACGAGCCACAGCTGCTGAGCCCGCGTGCTGCTACTATTGAAGCCTGCATGCCTAGAGTCCGTGCTCTGCAACAAGAGATGCCACCGCAATAAGAAGCCCACACACCGCAACAAAGAGTAGCCCCTGCTCGCCGCGACTAGAGAAAGCCCACGTGCAGCAACAAAGACCCAATTCAGCCAAAAATAAATAATTTATTAAAAAAAAAAAACAGACTGCCCACCCCAGTGTGAGTGGGCATCATCCACTCCATTGAGGATCACGATAGAATTTTTAAAAGTGGACGAAGGGAAAATATGCCTCTCTGCTTGACTGCTTGAGCTGAAATATTGGTCTTCTCCTGCCCTAGGACTGGGAATTAAATCATGAGCTCCCCGAGTTCTCAGGCCTTCAGCCTCAGACTGAACTACACCACTGGTTTCCTTGGGTCTCCAGCTTGCAGACGGCAGATAGACTTCTCACCCTCCATAGATGCATAAGCCAATTCCTCATAATAAATTTCTTTAGGGGGTGGAATAAAATGACAGTGTAAGAGGACGCAGAACTCACCTCCCTCCATAAACATATCAAAAATATACCTACATGTGGTATGATTCTCACTGAAAACTTACTGGAGATTAGCAGAAAGACTCATGTAAAACCAAGGCTGTAAGAAAGATACACACAGAATCACATAGGAAGGGAAGAGATGTGATAGGAATGGGGCCTGTGCCCCTGGGAGGGGAGTCAGAAGAGGAGCGAGATTATACAGGTGAAATTTCTCCCTGGGAAGTGAGCAGTTCGAACCACATATTGGGTCCCCCAGCCCTGGGGCCCGACACTGGTAAGATGAGTCCCCTTGGTTGGTTAGAGGGTCAGTGGGACTAAAAGGAGGGCCCTGGGAAGCCTGGACTCTGCTTGTGATGAGTGTGCACTTGCTTGCTTACTCCCTGAAAAAGGGTGGAGAGGGCAGGTTGAAACTTCAAAGGTCACTGACCAGTTTCCCACAACCACTCCGATGTGCGCCCCAGCCTGAGCCCAGCAAGTGCTCTGGTCCCGCTTGTTTCATGATGCAGCTCCAAACTGGAGTGAGGGCTGCTGCAACCAAGGGGAGAGCTTGGCTGTGAGGTACAAAGGTAGCTCAGACCCAGAATGGTGTCTGAGCAGGGAAGGGCAGCCATTAATGGCACATATACAGGCAGCATATCAGAAGCAGTCCAGGTCTCTGACTGTGGCCAGAATACCACGAGCTGCACCCTGACACACACCAATCACCCACACCAGCCCTGCCTGCTCTGTGATGCAGCTCCACACTACTGGGAGGGCTGCAGCAGCCGAGGGGAGAGCTTGGCTATGTGGGACAAATGTGGCTCAGACCCAAAGTGGCAGTATATCGGAAGTAGTCTGAGTTGCTGGCTGAAGCTGGGGCCAACACAGACCAACACTGAGCACCCACACCAGCCTCTCTTGCTCCAGTACTGCTTCCCTCTGGGGTGAAAGTGCCAGTGCTGGGAAGGGGAGAACACACACTTAAAAGGAATGGAGCCAGCTCAGACTCAACCCCCAGGGCTTCTGCTCCAGTAACTTGGGACCTGACCCCGCCTTCAATAGGGTGGTGACAGCCACTGACCAGAGGAGAAGCTTCGGCTCACACCTGGCTCTGGTTCTAGACCCCCCATCTCCAGCCCCACTTTCTAACAAGATGATAGCTACCAGCACACCCTGGGAAAACTGTGACTTGTGTTCATAACAAATCCAGTCTCACACCAAAGCCCATGGGCACATGAAGACTATATAGGGACACTCCCAACACAAGAACACCCCTTCAAGGCTGTAATAGGTAACTGTTTCACCTAATTTCATAGACACAGAGCAAGTTAAGCAAAATGAGAAGACAGAGGAATTTGTTTCAATTGAAAGAGCAAGAAAAAAAAAACAGATAAAACTACTAATGAAGTAGAAATAAACAATTTACCAGATAAAGGATTCAAAGCATTAGTAAAAAGCATGCTAACTGAATTAGAGAAAAAAAAATAGATGAAAATAGTGAGAATTTTAACAAGGAACTAGAAAACATAAAGAATAACCAGTCAAAGGTGAAGAATACAATAACTGAAATGAAAAATACATTAGAAGGAATTAACAGCAGACTAGGTAACAGAAGAATGCATAAGTCATCTGGAAGATACAATAATGGAAATCACCCAAACAGAATTGCAAAAAGAAAAACAAATTTTAAAAATGAAAACACTTTAAGAGACCTCTAAGATAATATCAAGTGTACCAAAATTCGCATTATAGGGGTCCTGGAAGGAGAAGAGAGAGAGAAAATGGTTGAAAATGTATTTGAAGAAATTATGGCTAAAAACTTCCCAAACATGAAGAAGCATACAACCTCCCAAGACTGAATCAGGAAGAAATAGATAATATGAACAGACTGATTACTAGTAGTGAAACTGAATTTGTTATTAAAAAATTCCCAGCAAACAAAAGTTCAGGACCAGATAGCTTCACAGGTGAATTATACCAAACATAGAATATTACTCAGCCATTAAAAATGAAATGCTGCCATTTGCAGCAATGTGGATGGACCTAGAGGGTATTATGCTTAGTGAAATAAGTCAGTCAGAAAAACACAAATACCCTATGTTATCATTTATGGTGGTATCTAAAAAATAAAACAAACAAATGTATATAATAAAATAGAAACAGACTCAGAGATATAGAAAAAAACTAGTGGTTACCAGTGGGGAGAGGGAAGGGGGAGGGACCAGATAAGGATAGGGGATTAAGAGATACAAACTACTATTTATACAATAAATAAGCAACAAGAATATACTGCACAGCACAGAGAAATATAGCCATTATTTTGTAATAACCTTAAATGGAGTATAATCTATAAAAATATTGAATCATTACTCTGTACGCCTAAAACTAATATAATATTGTAAATCAACTATACTTCAATCAAAATCTCTTTATATACACACATGTATGCACACACATGCTTTTAGAAATACATGGTTGAAACAAAAATTATAACCCTACCTGTTTATGTGCCACTCAATGTATATATAGGAAATACTTAAGCCAATTATATTTGACATGCACAGGGAGTAAAGGAACCTATATGGATGTAAGAGTTTCTACACTTGAAATGGTAGCGGTGATATGGGTAGACTGTGATAGGTTCTCTCTCTCTCTCTCTCTCTCT
>NW_006781519.1:2116990-2204386 GCF_000442215.2 Lipotes vexillifer | reverse complement strand
ATATATATATATATATATATATATATATATATATACATATATATATAAAACCTAACATACATTGTAATGCCCAGAGCAACCACTAATACAAACATACAAAGCAATGTACTTCTGAAAAGTAATACAAATAAATCAAGATGGAATCCAAAAAAGGTTAGGAACAACAGTTTAATCTTTCCTGCATCATCCCATTCCTCAAGCCAGCACTGCTCAGTGCAAAGAGGTAAATCCCTAGTCCAAGAATTCCCCTAGCAGAATGAGCAATCACCTTTCCCAGCTTTTTGGGGCATTGCATGAAGGACTTGCTTCAGTTTATCCCCATCCAGTTCGCTGGGGAGACAGGCATAGCTAAGACTCTAGAGATGCCAGGAAGAAAGAAGAATGGCAAGAGTTATCAGTATCAGCCACATGTTGAGACCAGACACAGAACCCAGTGGACTGCTGCACAGAGTTCCCTAACAGGTTTCACTACTGAGGAAACCAACAGCCAGCACAGCTGTCTTGGATTCACAGCAGAGTTCACCCCTGAGGGTCCCACATGTTTTCACATTCACAGGCTTCAGCTACCTGAGTCTCTCCATCCTGCCCCCAACAACTGACCCTGAACCCTGCAGGTAAACACATGCACACAGCCAGCCATGACTCCTATTGTCAGCCCCCACCCCTGCATGCATGCCCACAGCAAGCCTCTGAAGCCATGTGTGAGTACACCATCACCCTGAAGCATCACTGCTGGATGTTTCAGTCCCTCTATTCTGGACCTGGAGGAACTGCTGAGAACCCCAGCAGCCCTTATGGCCACTGTGCCCCACCACAGCTCTAGCTGCCAAAGACCATACAGCTGCTGACTTTGTAAGTTGCGGCTGCCTGAGCCAATGAGACACTGAACACTCCCCCAAATACACACATACCTGGGGCCATTGCATGCCTAGGGTGTGTAAATCATTTATAACTCTAGTATAAAGGTTAAAAGACAAAAGCATTTTATTAAAAAAAGACAGCTACAATAATTTGTTAATGGATATACAATATGAAAAGATGTAAACAGTAACAATAGAAATATAAAATGTGAGGGTTGGGAGTAGTAGTGTAGTGATTTTGTATGTGATTGATATTAAGTAGTTATCAGCCTAAAATAGACTGTTATAAGATGTTATATGAAGACTCATGGTAACCACAAAGCAAAAACCTATAATAGATACAGAAAAGATAAAGACAAAGGAATCAAAATAAATCACTACAGAAAATCATCAAATCACAAAGGAACACAGTAAGAGAGGAAAAATGGGAAAGGGATATATAAAACACTGAGAAAGCAACTAACAAAATGACAATAGTCAGTCCTTCCCTATCAATAATTATTTAAATTTAAACAGACTAAATTATACAATCAAAAGACCTAATTTGCCTGAATGAAAAAAAAAAAAAAGAACAAGACTCACCTATATGCTGCCTATAAGAGACTCACTTCAGCTTTAAGGACACACATAGACTGATAGTGAAGGGATGAAAAAAGATATTCCTTGCAAATGGTAACTAAAAGAGAGCAGAGGCTCTCTTTTTATATAATTTATGTCAGACAAAAATGCCTTAAAGTCAAAAACTGTAATAAGAGACAAGCATCAGTATATAATGAAAAAGGGGTCAATTCTTCAAGAGGAAATAACAATTGTAAATATATGTGTACCCAACACTACAGTACTTAAGTACAGTCATCCTTCAATTTCCACAGAGTACTGGTTCCAGGAGCCCCTGCACATACCAAAATCTACAGATGTTCAAGTCCAACAGTCAGCCCTCTATGTGTGTGTTACCACATCTGCAGATTCAACCAACCATGGATTGTGTAGTACTCTATGTATTTATTGAAAAAAATCCATGTATAACTGGACCTGCACAGATCAAACCTGTGTCAACTGTATATAAAACAAATATTAACATATTTGCAGGGAGGAATAGACAGCAATACGATAATACTGGGGGCCCTTAATATACCACTTTCAACAATGTATATATTATCCAAACAGAGAATCAGTAAGGAAACAGTGGACTTAAACTACACTTTAGACCAACTGGACCTAACAGATATTCCACTGAGCAACAACAGAATGCATTTTCTTCTCAAGCACACATGAAACGTTCTCCAGGATAGATCATACGTTATGCCACAAAACAAGTCTTAACAAATTTAAGAAACATATCGAGTACCTTTGCTGACCACAATAGTATGAAATTAGAAATCAATAATAGAAGAAAAACTAGAAAGCTCACGAATAGAAGGAAATTAAGCAACATGCTCCTAAACAACCAATGTGTCAAAGAAGCAATCAAGAGGGAAATCAAATAATATCTTGAGACAAATGAAAATGAAAACACAACACACCAAAACTTATGGAATTAAGCAAAAGCAGTTCTAAGACAGAAGTTTATAGTGACAAATGCCTACACTAAGAAAAAGGAAAACTCTCAAATAAAAATCTAACAAAAAAGAACTGCACAAGAACAACCAGCAGCAACCACAAATCTTGGAGACACAGGAATATGATATCAGAGTGGATAAAATATAAAATATGTCAACAAAATATTGCTAGATATGCAAAGAAACAAAAGTGTGCCAAACACTCAGGGACAAAAAAGCAGCTGACTGAATATGTTCATGAGACAGGCCTAGATTTGGGGCTTAGTAAACAAAGACTTTAAAGAGGCTATTATAACTATTTTTGAAGACTTAAGGAATCATGTTTAAAGAATTAAAGGAAGTATGAGAAAAATATATCCTTAGAGAATATAAATAAAGATTTAGAAATGATAAAAAGAATCATATAGAAATTCAGGAGTTGAGAAATATTCAATACTATAACTGAAAAAGGTCACTAGAGAAGCTCAATAAAAAAATTTAGCTTACAGTAAAAGAACCAGTGATTCTGATGATAGAGAAATAGAGATTATATAGTCTGATGAACAAAATGAAAAAAAAATGAAGAAAAATAAAAGAGCATCAGAGATGTGTGGGACATCATCATCTTCAAGCATACCAACATATGCATAATGGGAATCACAGGAGGAGAAAAGAAAGAGAAGGGGCAGATAAAATATTTGAAGAAATAATGGAGGAAAACTTGCCAAAACTGATGAAAAACATTAATCTGAAGATCCAAGAAGCTCAACAAACTCAAATTAGTATAAAGTGAAAGAGATAACACCAAAACATGCCATAGTCAAATTGACAAAGGTCAAAGGAGAAAATCTTGAATGCAGAAAAAATAATAATTTAAGAGGTACAAGTGTTTCTTAATGAGATTAGCAGCTGGCTTCTCACAAACATCAGATAAACATGAATAACAGAAAATAATGGGGTGACAGCTTCAAACTGTTGAAAGAAAATGACTATCAGGCATGAATTCTATAAAATCTCCTAGTAAATCTCCTTTATAAAAATCTCCTTTAAAGATAAAAATGAAATTAAGACATTTACAGATAAATAAAAACTGAGAAAATGTACTGATATCAGATCAGACTTACAGGAAATACTAAAAGGAATCCTTCAGACTGGTAGGCAAGGACACAGGACAGTAACTCAAAGGTAGAAATGAAAAAAACTTGTAAAAGTAGTTATATATGTACTATAAAAGATAGTATATGTACTTTTGTCCCTGTTTTCTTCTTGTACCTATTTTAGAAGAGAACAAAACAACTACCAAACTGTGTTGTTGGGAAAACATAAATTTGCATGGCAATAATAATACAGAGAATGAGGGAAAGATTGGAATTTATCGGAGCAAAGTTTTTATATACTATTGAAATTAAGTTAGCATTAATCTGAATGTGATGTGTTTTAGTTAAGATGTTAATTATATTCACCAAAGTAACCAATAAGAAAATTATGATTAAAAGATATATCATGAAAGAAACAACAAAGAAATTTAAAAGGCACACTAAAAATACTTAATTAAAAAAAAAAGGGGGCAGGGTTTCAGGACTAGAGGGAAAAAAATGTAAGACACATAGAAAACAAGTTGGAAAACTGGCCAATGTAAAACCTATCTTATCAGGAATTACATTAAATATAAGTGGATTAAACACTCTTATCTAAAGTCACATATTAGCAAAATGGAGAAAAGCAAAATAAATATCATCCAACCATGTGCTATCTACAAGAGACTTGTTTTAGATTCAAAGATAAAAATAGTTCAAAAGTAAAACGATGAGAACAAATATACCCAAGTAGCAGTAATGAAAAGAGGGCTGTAGTGGATATATTAGTATGATACAAAATAAAATTTTAAAATATTAGAAGAGACACTTTTAAAATGACAAGAGGGTCAATCCATCAGGAAGTTATAACTATACATGCACATAACAGCAGAACCTAAAAATATATGAGAAAAACAGAGAATATTGATGGCAGAGAAAAAAAAAAAAAACTATTCCAAAATTATGTTTTGAGATTTTAAATCCCCACTATCAATAATCAGTAAAACAACTAGGCAAAAGGTAAACAATGAACTATAATACCTTGAAAAATACTATAAACTAACTATGGCTAAAAAACATGTATAAAACACTCCATCCACAACAGCAAAATACATATTTTCTTAAGTGCACATGAAACATTCTAGAGCCTAGACCATAAACTAGCCTATAAAACAAGCCTCAGTAAATTTAAAAGAAGTTAAATAATACAAGTATACAAAGATTGCTCTCTGACACAAAGGAATCAAATTATATATCAACAATGGAAGAAAATTTGAAAAAAAATTTTAAATACATGGAAATTAAACAACACCCTACTAAACAGTCAATGGATCAAATAAAAAAATAACAAGGAAAATTACAAAAATTTTTGTGACAACTGAAAATAAATGCTCAACATACCAAAACATATTAGATGTAACTAAAAGTAGTACTTATAGCAAAATCTACATCTGTAAATGCCCATATTAAGAAAGTAGAAAGATCTCAAATCAATAACCTAACAAACATTCCACTTTAAGATACTGAAGAATGAAGAGGAAACTAAACTTAAAGCAAGTAGATAGAAAAAAATAAAGATTAGAGTGGACATAATTGAAGTATGGAATAGAAAAGCAGTAGGAAAAATCAAAAGATTGAAAAAATTGACAAACGTTTGGCTGGTTTGACCAAGACAAAAAGAGAAAAGATTCAAACTACCAAAACAGAAATAAAAGAGGGAAATTGCTACTGACCTTACATAAATAAAAAGGATTATAAAGGAATGCTATAAACAACTTTACACCAACAAATTAGATCATTTAAATAAAATGGAAAACTCATCTAAAACCACAGGCTTATAAAACTAATTCAAGAATAAATAGACAATCTAAATAAACTTATAATAAATAAAGAAACTGAATCTAATAATAATTTTTAAAAACTATCTACAAAGAAGACCCCATGCCCAGATGATTTCACCTCTGAATTCTATCCAATATTCAAAGAAGAATTAATACCAATTATTCACAACACTTCCAAAAAAGAGAAAAGGGAACAAATCCCAGCTGATTTTTGAGGCCGGTATTACCCTAATCCCAAAACAAAAAAAAAGACTTCACAAGAAATTAAACTCACAGACCAATATCTCCTATGAACACAGACATAAAATTACTCAACAAAATACTAACTAGCCAAAGCCAGAAACATCATACATCATGAACAAGTGTAATTTGTCCTAGGGTTGTACAGTTGGTTTAATGTAATATATCAATGTAAATTTTTTAAATCACATGAACATCAAAATAAACACAGAAAAAGCATTTGACAATATTCAATATTCTTTCACAATAAAAATACTCAGCAAACAATGAATAGAGGGGAACTTTCTCAACCAGATAAAGGGCATCTAAAACCTACAGCCATATATATATCTCCCTGAGATACTGATTTCATTTCCTTTGGATATATACCCAGAAGTGAGAATGCTGAATCATGCAGTAGTTCTATTTATAACTTTCTGAGGAACTTCCATACCGTTTTCCATAACAGATATATCAATTTACATTCCCACAAACAGTTCCCTTTTCTTCACATCCTCACCAATGGTTCCCTTTTCTTCACATCCTCACCAACACTTTTTGTTTTGACTTTTTTTTAAAAAACATCTTTATTGGACTATAATTGCTTTACAATGGTGCATTAAGTTCTACTGTATAACAAAAGGAATCAGTTATACATAAACATCTCCATATCTCCTCTCTCTTGCATCACCTTCCCACTCTCCCTATACCACCCCTCTAGGTGGACACAAAGCACAGAACTGATCTCCCTGTGCTAAGCAGCTACTTCCCACTAGCTATCTATTTTATATTTAGTAGTGCATACATGTCCATGCCACTTTCTCACTTCGTCCCAGCTTCCCCTTCCCCTTCCCCATGTACTAAAGTCCATTCTCTAAGTCTGTGTCTTTATTCCTGCCCTGCCCCTAGGTTCATAAAAACCTCTTTTTTTTTTTTTAGATTCCAAATATATGTGTTAGTATATGGTATTTTCTTTTCTCTTTCTGACTTACTCCACTTGGTACAACAGTCTATAGGTTCATCCACCTCACTACAAATAACTCAATTTCGTTTCACTTTATGGCTGAGTAATATTCCATTGTATATATGTGACGCATCCATTTTCTCCATTCATCTGTCAGTCAACACTCAGGTTGCTTCCATACCCTAGCTATTGTAAATAGACCTGCAGAGAATATTGTGGCACATGACTCTTTTTGAATTATGGTTTTCTCAGGGTATATGCCCAGTAGTGGGATTGCTAGGTCATATGGTAGTTCTATTTTTAGTTTTGTAAGGAACCTCCATACTGTTCTCCATAGTGTCTGTATCAATTTACATTCCCACCAAGAGTGCAAGAGGAATGATTCCTTCTCTCTACAGACTCTCCAGCATTTACTGTTTGTAGATTTTTTGATGATGGCCATTCTGACCGCTGTGAGGAGATACCTCATTGTGGTTTTGATTTGCATTTCTCTAATGATTAGTGATGTCAAGCATTCTTTCATGTGTTTGTTGGAAATCTGTATATCTTCTTGGGAGAAATATCTATTTAGGTCTTCTGCCCATTTTTGCATTGGATTGTTTGTTTTTTTTTTCATATTGAGCCACATGAACTGATTTAAATTTTGGAGCTTAATAATTTCTCCATTGCTTAATTTGTAAATATTTTCTCTCATTCTGAGGGTTGTCTTTTCATCTTGTTTATGGCTGCCTTTGCTGTGCAAAAGCTTTTAAGTTTCATTAGGTCGCATTTGTTTATTTTTGTTTTTATTTCCATTTCTCTAGGAGGTGGGTCAAAAAGGATCTTGTTGTGATGTATGACATAGAGGGTTCAGTCTATGTTTTCCTCAAAGAGTTTTAGAGTGTCTGGCCTTACATTTAGGTCTTTAATCCATTTTGAGTTTATTTTTGTGTATAGTGTCAGGGATTGTTCTAATTTCATTCTTTTACATGTAGCTGTCCAGTTTTCCCATCACCACTTATTGAAGAGGCTGTCTTTTCTCCATTGTATATTCTTGCCTCCTTTATCAAAGATGAGGTGACCATATGTGTGTAGGTTTATCTCAGGGCTTTCTATCCTGTTCCACTGATCAATATTTCAGTTTTTGTGCCAGTACCATACTGTATTGATTACAGTAGCTTTGTAGTATAGTCTAAAGTCAGGGAATCTGATTCCTCCAGCTCCGTTTTTCTTTCTCAAAATTGCTTTGGCTACTCGTGGTCTTTTGTGCTTCCATAGGAATTGTGAAATTTTTTGTTTTACTTCTGTGAAAAATGTCATTGGTAGTTTGATAGGGATTGTATTGAATCTGTTGATTACTTTGGGTAGTATACTCATGTTCACAATGTTGATTCTTCCAATCCAAGAACATGGTATATCTCTCCATCTGTTTGTATAACCTTTAATTTCTTTCATCAGTGTCTTATAATTTTCTGTATACAGGTCTTTTGTCTCCTTAGGTAGGTTTATGCCTAGGTATATTATTATTCTTGTTGCAATGGTAAATGGGAGTGTTTCCTTAATTTCTCTTTCAGATTTTTCATCACTAGTGTATAGGAATGCAAGAGATTTCTGTGCATTCAGTTTGTATCTTGCTACTTTACCAAATTCATTGATTAGCTCTAGTAGTTTTCTGGTAGCATCTTTGGGATTCTCTATGTATAGTATCATGTTATCTGCAAACAGTGACTGTTTTACTTTTTCTTTTCTGATTTGGATGCCTTTTTTTTTCTTTTTCATCCCTGCTGTGGCTAAAACTTCCAAAACTCTGTTGAATGGTAGTGGTGAGAGTGGGCAACCTTCTCTTCTTCCTGATCTCAGTGGAAATGGTTTCCAGTGTTCACCATTGAGAATGATGTTTGCTGTGGGTTTGTCATATATAGCCTTTATTATGTTGAGATAATTTCCCTCTATGCCTACTTTCTGGAGAGTTGTTATCATAAATTGGTGTTGAATATTGCTGAAAGATTTTTCTGCATCTATTGAAATGATCATATGATTTTAATCCTTCAAGTTGCTAATATGGTTTATCACATTGATTGATTTCCATATATTGAAGAATCTTTGTATTCCTGGGATAAACCCCACTTGATCGTGGTGGATGATCCTTTTAATGTGCTGTTCGATCTGTTTGCTAGTATTTTGTTGAGGATTTTCGAATCTATGTTCACCAGTTATATTGGTCTGTAGTTTTCTTTTTTTGTGACAGCTTTCTCTGGTTTGGGTATCAGGGTGATAGTGGCCTCGTAGAATGAGTTTGGGAGTGTTCCTCCCTCCGCTGTATTTTGGAAGAGTTTAAGAAGGATATGTGTTACCTCTTCTCTAAATGTTTGATAGAATTCACCTGTGAATCCATCTGGTACTGGACTTGTTTGTTGGAAGATTTTTAATCACAGTTTCAATTTCAGTGCTTGTGATTGGTCTGTTTATATTTCAGTCTCAGAAGATTGTGCTTTTCTAAATATTTGTCCATTTATTCCAGGTTGTCCATTTTATTGGAATATATTAGCTTGTAGTAATCTCTCATAATTCTTTATATTTCTGCAGTGTCAGTTGTTACTTCTCCTGTTTCATTTATACTTTTATTGATTTGATTCTTCTCCCTTTTTTTCTTCATTAGTCTGGCTAGTGGTTTATCAATTTTGTATACCTTCACAAAGAACCAGATTTTACTTTTACTGATCTTAGCTATTTTTTCCTTCATTTCTTTTTCATTTATTTCTGATCTGATCTTTATGATTTATTTCCTTCTGCTAACTTTGGGTTTTTTTAATCTTCTTTCTCTAATTGCTTTAGTGTATGGTTAGGTTGTTTATTTGAGATGTTTCTTGTTTCTTGACGTAGGATTGTATTGCTATAACCTTCTGTTTTAGAACTGCTTTTGCTGCATCCCATAGGTTTTGGGGCATCATGTTACCATTGTCTTTTTTCTAGGTATAATTTTTTTTTATTTCCTCTTTGATTTCTTCAGTGATCTCTTGGTTATTAAGTAGTGTATTGTTTAGCCTCCATGTGTTTGTATTTTTTACAGATCTTTTCCTGTAATTGATATCTAGTCACATAGCATTGTGGTGAGAAAAGATACTTGATACCATTTCAATTTTCTTAAATTTACCAGGGCTTGATTTGTGACCCAAGATATGATCTATCCTGGAGAAGGTTGCATGAGCACATGAGAAGAAAGTGTATTTTGTTGTTTTGGGATGGAATGTCATATAAATATCAATTAAGTCCATCTTTTTAAATATATCATTTAAAGCTTGTGTTTCCTTATTTATTTTCATTTTGGAATATCTGTCCATTGGTGAAAGTGGGGTGTTAACATCCCCTACTATGACTGTGTTACTGTCAATTTCCCCTTTTATGGCTATTAGCATTTGCCTTATGTATTGAGGTGCTCCTATGTTGGGTTCATAAATATTTACAATTGTTATATCTTGTTCTTGGATCGATCCCTTGATCATTATGTAGTGTCCTTCTTTGTCTCTTCTGATAGTCCTTATTTTAAAGTCTATTTTGTCTGATGTACGCGGGCCTCTCACTGTTGTGGCCTCTCCCGTTGCGGAGCACAGGCTCCGGACGCGCAGGCTCAGCGGCCATGGCTAACGGGCCCAGCCGTTCTGCGGCATGTGGGATCTTCCCAGACTGGGACACGAACCCGTGTCCCCTGCATCGGCAGGCGGACTCTCAACCACTGTGCCACCAGGGAAGCCCAAAAATCTATTTTGTCTGAAATGAGATTTGCTACTCCAGCTTTCATTTGATTTCCATTTGCATGGAATATCTTTTTCCACCCCCTGACTATCATTCTGTATGTGTCTCTAGGTCTGAAGTGGGTCTCTTGTAGACAGCATATATATGGGCTCTGTTTTTGTATCCATTCAGCCAGTCTCTGCCTTTTGGTTGGAGCATTTATTCCATTTACATTTAAGAAGTTAACAATATGTATGTTCCTATTACCATGTTCTTAATTGTTTTGTGTTTGTTATTGTAGGTGTTTTAATTTTCTTGTGTTTCCTGCCTAGGGAAATTCCTTTAGCATCTGTTCTAAAGATGGTTCAGTGGTGCTGAATTCTCTTAGCTTTTCTTGTCTGTAAAGGTTTGAAATTCTTCATCAAATCTCAACGAGAATGTTACTGGGTAGAGTAATCTTGGTTGTAGGTCTTTCTCTTTCATCACTTTAAATATGTCCTGCCACTCCCTTCTGGCTTGCAGGGTTTCTGCTGAAATATCTGCTGTTAACCTTATGGGGATTTCCTTCTATGTTATTTGTTGCTTTTCTCTTGCTGCTTTTAGTATTTTTCCATTGTGTTTAATTTTTGATAGCTTGATTAATATGTGTCTTGGCATGTTTCTACTTGGATTTATCCTGTATGGGCCTCTCTGCACTTCCCAGACTTGATTGACTATTTCCTTTCCCATATTAGGGAAGTTTACTATATTCTTTTCAAATATTTTCTCAGTTCCTTTCTTTTTCTCTTCTTCTTCTGGGAAACCTATAATTCGAATGTTGGTGCATTTAATGTTGTCCCAGAGGGCTCTCAGACTGTCCTCAATTGTTTTCATTCTTTTTCCTTTATTCTGCTCTTCAGTAATTATTTCCACTATTTTATCTTCCAGGTCATTTATCCGTCCTTCTTCCTCAGCTATTCTGCTATTGATTTCTTCTAGAGAATTTTTAATTTCACTTATGTGTTGTTCATTTTTATTTGTTTGCTCTTCAGTTCTTCTACGTCCTTGTTAAATGTTTCTTGTATTTTCTCCATTCTATTTCCAAGATTTGGGATCATATTTACTATCATTACTCTGAAATATTTTTCAGGTAGACTGCCTATTTCCTCTTCATTTTTTTGGTCTTGTGGTTTTTTTTACCTTGCTCCTTCATCTGCTGTGTGTTTCTGCTTTCTCATTTTGGTTAACTTACTGTGTTTGGGGTCTCCTTTTCACAGGCTGCAGGGTCATAGTTCCTGTTGTTTTTGGTGTCTTCTCCCCTGTGGCTAAGGTTGGTTCAGTGGGTTTTGTAGGCTTCCTGGTGGAGGGGGCTGGTGCCTGTGTTTTGGTGGATGAGGCTGGATCCAGTCATTATGGTGGGCAGGACCCTATCTGGTGGTCTGTTTTGGGGTGTCTGTGAACTTATTATCATTTTAGGTGCCTCTCTCCTAATGGGTGGGATTGTGTTCCTGTCTTACTAGTTGTTTGGCATAGGGTGTCCAGCACTGTAGCTTGCTGGTCATTGAGTGGAGCTGGCTCTTCACCTTGAGATGGAGATCTCTGAGTGAGCTTTCACCATTTGATATTATGTGGGGCCAGGAGGTCTGTGGTGGACCAATGTCCTGAACTGAGCTCTCCCACCTCAGAGGCTCGGGACTAACATCCGGCCAGAACACCAAGTCCCTGTCAGCCACCAGCTCAGAGGAGAAGGGAGAAAAAAAAAAGGAAAATAATATAAAATAAAGTTATTAAAATAAAAATTATATTATTAAAAATAAAAAATGTAAAATAAAAAAAGAAAGAAGGGAGTAACCAAACCAAAAAACAAATCCACCAATGATAACAAGTCCTAAAGACTATACTAAAAAAAAAAAAAAGATCAACAGAACCCTAGGACAAATGGTAAAAGCAAAGCTATACAGACAAAATCACACAAAGAAGCATACATATAGACACAAAAGGAGAAAAAGGAAAAAAATATATATATATTAAAAAAAAAGGAAGAGAGCAACCAAATCAATAAACGAATCTACCAGTGATAATAAGCTCTAAATACTAAACTAAGATAAACATAAAACCAGAAACAAATTAGATGCAGAAAGCAAATCCCAAGTCTACAGCTGCTCCCAAAGTCTACCACCTCAATTTTGGGATGATTCCTTGTCTATTCTGGTATTCCAGAGATGCAGGGTTCATCAAGTTGATTGTGGAGATTTAATTCGTTGCTCCTGAAGCTGCTGGGAGAAATTTCCTTTTCTCTTCTTTGTTTGCACAGGTCCTCGTGTTTAGCTTTGGATTTGGCCCCGCCTCTGCATGTAGGTCGCCTGAGTGTGTCTGTTCTCTCCCCAGACAGGGCGGGGTTAAAGTAGCAGCTGATTAGGGGGCTCTGGCTCACTCAGGCCAGGGGGAGGGAGGGGTACGGAATGCAGGGTGAGTCTGCCGAGGCAGAGGCCTGTGTGATGTTGCAACAGCCTGAGGCATGCCATTTGTTCTCGCGGGGAAGTTGTCCCTGGATCTCGGGACCCTGGCAGTGGAGGGTTGTACAGGCTCCTAGGAGGGGAGGTGTGGATAGTGACCTGTGCTTTTACACAGGATTATTGGTGGCTGCAGCAGCAGACTTACTGTTTCACTCCCATCTCTGGGGTCTGCACTGACAGCCACAGCTCGTGTCCATCTCTGGAGCTTGTTTAGGTGGTGTTCTGAATACCTTCTCCTTGTGCACCCTGAAACAATGGTCTCTTGCCTCTTAGGCAGTTCCAGAATTTCTCCCAGATTCCTGGCTACCCATGGCGCACTAGCCCCCTTCAGGCTGTGTTCATGCAGTCAACCCCAGTCCTCTTCCTGGGATCTGACCTCCAAAGCCCGAGCCTCAGCTCCCAGCCCCGCCCGCCCTGGCGGGTGAGCAGACAAGCCTCTCAGACTGGTGGGTCCTGGTCGGCAGCAATCATTTGTGTGGAAATCTCTCCACTTTGCCCTCTGCACCCCTGTTGCTGTGCTCTCCTCCACGACTCCGAAGCTCTGCCCCTCCACCACCCACAGTCTCCACCCATGAAGGGGCTTCTAGTGTGTGGAAACCTTTCCTCCTTCACAGCTCCCTCCCACTGGTGCAGGTCCCAACCTTATTCTTTTGTCTCTGTTTATTCTTTTTTCTTTTGCCCTACCCAGATACGTGGGGAGTTTCTTGCCTTTTGGGAGGTCTGAGGTCTTCTACCAGCATTCAGTAGGTGTTCTGTAGGAGCTGTTCCTCATGTAGATGTATTTTTGATGTATTTGTGGGGAGTAAGGTGATCATGTATTACTCGTCCATCTTGAAGCTATCTCCTGTTTTGACTTTTTGGTAATAGCCATCCTAACAGGTGTGAGGTGATATTGATGGTTTTGATTTGAATTTCCCAGATACTTAATCAAGTTGAGCACTGAAGTTTCATGTACCTGTTGGTCATTTGTATGTCTTCTTTGAAAAAATGTGTATTCAGGTCCTATGCCTATTTTTGAATTTGGCTGTTAGTGTCACTTTTTGCTACTGAGTTGAGTTCCTTTATATATTAAATATTAAGCTGTTATCTGATATTTGGCTTCCAAATACTTTCTCCCATTACATTGGTTGCCTTTTCACTCTTGATAGTTTCCTTTGCTGTGCAGAAACATTTAAGTTTGATGCAATCCCACTTGTATATTTTTACTTTTGTTTACTGTGCCTTTGGTGTCACACACAAAAAAAATCCCACTGCCCAGGCCAACGTCAAGAAGCTTTTTCTCTATGTTCTCTTCTAGTAGTTTTATGGTTACAGGTATATCATTTAAGTATTTACTCCATTTTGAGTTAATTTTTGTGTATGTTGTGAGATATATATTGCAGTATTATTCATAATAGCCAAGATATGGAAACAACCTAAGTTTCTGTCAATTTATGAATGGATAAAGAAAATGTAACACACACACACACACACACACACATACACACAAGGATATTGTTCAGCCTTAAAAAAAAGAAGGCAATTCTGCCATTTGCAACAACATGGATGAACCTGGAAGATATTATGCTAGGTGAAGTAAGCCAGACACAGAAAGACAAATACTGCATGATCTCATTTATATGTAGAGTCTAAAGTAGTTGAACTCATAACAGCTGAGAAAGAGTATAGAATGGGGGATGGGGGAAATGAAGAGATGTTGGTCAAAGGTTACAAAATTTCAGTTATATAGGATGAATAAGTTCTGAAGATCTAATGTATAGTGTGGTGATTACAGTTAATAATGCTGTATTGTATACTTGAAATTTGCTAGGAGAACTGATCTTGTGTTCTCACCACAAAAATATTAGATAACTATGTGAGGTGATAGATATATTAATTATGTTGATTATGATAATCATTTCTCACTGTATACATATATCAAAATATCACATTGTATACCTTAAATATATAAGATGTTTATTTGTGAAATATATGTCAATAAAGGTGGAAAAATAATACAAAGAAGAGCCTATTAGGCTAGGATAGTTAGGAGTTCATCACCTCAAGTAGAGAACTGACTTTTTCTGCTAAATTAAAAAATAGGTTTTGGAATGTTATAAATAAATAAGTAAAGAAGTCTCACTTTTCCCCATTGATAAAATGGGGAAATAAATGGTATTGAACCCACAGAGCCACTGTAACTATGAAATAAGTAAATATATATCAAAGTAAAACACTTAGAAAATATCCTGGTACACAGAAATTACCTACTAATAATCATTTAAAACTATTACTATTATCATTATTATCTATATGAAATCAGTCCTTTAATATACATTAAAATTTTTTCTCTGGCTAGTAGGATTATAAGGGTGATTTTTTTTTTAAAATGAGGTATATTTGATAATTAAAAGCTATATATATTTAAGGTGTAGAACTTGATGATTTGATATATGTATATATATATATATATATATATATATATATATACACTGTGAAATAATCACCATATTCAAATTAATAAACTAGAACAACCTTATGATTCAGCAATCCCACTTCGGGGTATATATCCAAAGGACATGAAATATCTCAAAAAGATCCGCATTCTCATGTTCATTGCACCATTATTCATAATAACCAAGACTTGGAAGCCATCTAAGTGTTCCTCCACATATGAATGGGAAAAGAAGATGTGGTATGCATGTATGTGTGTGTACACACACACACACACACACACACACACACACACAACCACACACAATGGAATATTATTCAGTCTTAAAAAAGAAGGAAATCCTGCCATCTGCAATGACATGGATGAATCTGGAGGACATTTTGCTGAGTGAAATGAGCCAGACACATAAGAATACTGCCCAATCTAATTTAGATATGGAATACAAAATCAGTTGAACTGATAAGGGTGAATTTTACTTCCTGAGATATTTTTTTCTACATTTCTTCCCAAAGTGAGCAAGTATTTCTTATATAATTTCAAACCTAAAGGAAGAGAGACAGAAAGGAACAGATCCTGTCAACCCTGATTAACACAGCAAGATTAAAGTGTAGGTTTTATATTAGCAGCAAGTAACTAGGGGTCTATATTGATCTTACAGTTCAGCCCACAACTGGGTCCTTTGTCCAGTCAAAGAAAAGCTGCAGTCTTAACTGGTCCATAATAGATTACTCAGAAATTGTGAATAGTGGAATACTCCAACTGGTTATTAAGACCTATTGATTTTGTCTCCTGGATGTCTCTTTAATGTATCCATTCCCGTCCTTCACCAATGCCATCACCATAATCCAGGTCACTGTCTTATCTCACCTGAATTATTGAAAAAGCTTCATAATTGGTCTTTTTTTTTGAAACAGGGTGAATACTAAGAGCTACCATTTATGGAGCAATTACTATGTGCCAGGAACTATCAGTTTCTATAATCCCCATCACAACCCTGTGAGGTAGGTGCTTGCTATAATAATCTCCATTTGACTGATGGGGAATATTGAGGATTTGCAAGAGACTGTTATTTTCTCTATGTAACTGTGAAACAGAAATTGTTTGAGGCGAAAGCACATGTTCTTAAACCCATAGTACAATCTCATGGTACCCATGGTACCATTGCACCATAGTACAAGCCCATTCCCCTTTGCTTCCTCCCCCACCCCCACTCTGAAATCCACATTGAAGATAAAGTGATGTTTCTAAACCACAAATCTGGACTTGTTATACCTTTGTGTAAATCCTTCCTGTAGTACAGCATTAACCTCAGGATAAAATTTAACCTCCTCACATGGCAGGCAAGGCCTAATATGCTGCTGAATTTTAAAGGATCCTGCAATGCCTCTACTTCTCTCACACACCCAGGGTTCCTCTTGGTAAAAATTTTGGGCTCTCTGAAAGTGCCTATGCCTTCTTGACTCACATCTTTGCTCATATTGTTCTCACTGTTGCTTGTAATTCACTCCCCCATTATGCCCACCTGAAACACTCTTACTTGAATACTCAGGTCAAGATTCAACTCCTTTCCCTGACTATCCAGGCAAAGGTATACACTTCATTATCTGTTCTGTTTTAGTCAATCCCCTATTCTCACACATGCTTTATACTTCAGTAAGTTTTGTTTACCTGTTAGTTACTTCTACTAGACTAGGCGACCTGCAGGGCAGAGACTATCCTATTCACATTTGAAAGTACAGTATATTGTATGATGCCTGACATACAGCAGGAGCATAAATATGACTATTTAATTAGAAATTAACAAAAGAAAAACTTGTGTGGGCATACTTAATTCTTTCTTCACTTCTTTCTCTTTTTTTTTAACATCTTTATTGGAGTATAATTGCTTAACAATGGTGTGTTAGTCTCTGCTTTATAAAAAAGTGAATCAGTTATACATATACATATGTTCTCATATCTGTTCCACCTTGTGTCTCCCTCCCTCCAATCCTACCTATGCCACCCCTCCAGGTGGTCACAAACCAGCGAGCTGATCTCCCTGTGCTATGAGGCTACTTCCCACTAGCTATCTATTTTACCTTTGGTATTGTATATATGTCCATGCCACTCTCTCATGTTGTCACAGCTTACCCTTCCCCCTCCCCATATCCTCAAGTCCATGCTCTAGTAGGTCTGTGTCTTTATTCCCGTCTTACTCCTAGGTTCTTCATGACCATTTTCTATTTTTTTCTCAGATTCCCTATATATATGTTAGCATACAGTATTTGTTTTCCTCTTTCTGACTTACTTCACTCTGTATGACAGACTCTAGGTCCATCCACCTCACTACAAATAACTCAATTTCATTTCTTTTTATGACTGAGTAATATTTCATTGTATATATGTGCCATATCTTCTTTATCCATTCATCTGTTGATGGACACTTAGGTTGCTTCCATGTCCTGGTTATTGTAAATTGACCTGCAGGGAACATTTTGGTACCTGGCTCTTTTTGAATTACGGCTTTCTCAGGGTATATGCCCAGTAGTGGGATTGCTGGATCATATGGTAGTTCTATTTGTAGTTTTTTTAAGGAACCTCCATACTGTTCTCCATAGTGGCTGTATCAATTTACATTCCCACCAACAGTGCAAGAGCATTCCCTTTTCTCCACACCCTCTCCAGCATTTATTGTTTCTAGATTTTTTGATGATGGCCATTCTGACCGGAGTGAGATGATATCTCATTGTAGTTTTGATTTGCATTTCTCTAATGATTAGTGATGTTGAGAAGCCTTTCATGTATCTTCTGGCAATCTGTATATCTTCTTTGGAGAAATGTCTGTTTAGGTCTTCTGCCCATTTTGGATTGGGTTGTTTGTTTTTTTGTTATTGAGCTCCATGAGTTGCTTGTGAACTTTGGAGATTAATCCTTTGTCAGCTGCTTCATTTGCAAATATTTTCTCCCATTCTGAGGGCTGCTTTTCGTCTTTTTTATGGTTTCCATTGCTGTGCAAAAGCTTTTAAGTTTATCAGGTCCCATTGGTTTTTCTGTTTTTATTTCATTTCTCTAGGAGGTGGGTCCAAAAGGATTTTGCTGTGATTTATGTCATAGAGTGTTCTTCCTATGTTTTCCTCTAAGAGTTTGATAGTGTCTGGACTTACATTTAGGTCTTCAATCCATTTTGAGCTTATCTTTTGGTACGGTATTAGGGAGTGTTCTAATTTCATACTTTTATATGTACCTGTCCAGTTTTCCCAGAACCACTTATTGAAGAGGCCGTCCTTTCTCCAATATATATTCTTGCCTCCTTTATCAAAAATAAGGTGACTAAAAGTGTGTGGGTTTATCTCTGGACTTTCTATCCTTTCTATTGATCTATATTTCTGTGTTTGTGCCAGTACCATAGTGTCTTGATTACTGTACCTTTGTAGTATAGTCTTAAGTCCGGGAGCCTGATTCCTCCAGATCTGTTTTTCTTTCTCAAGATTGCTTTGGCTCTCTGGGGTCTTTTGTGTTTCCATACAAATTGTGAAATTTTTCTTGTATTTCTGTGAAAAATGCCAGTGGTAGTTCGATAGGAATTGCACAGAATCTGTAGATTGCTTTGGGTAGTAGAGTCATTTTCACAATGTTGATTCTTCCAATCCAAGAACATAGTATATCTCTCCATCTATTTGTATCATCTTTAATTTCTTTCAACAGTGTCTCATAATTTTCTCCATACAGGTCTTTTGTCTCCATAGGTAGATTTATTCTTAGATATTTTATTCTTTTTGTTGCAATAGAAAATGGGAGTGCTTTCTTAATTTCACTTTCAGTTTTTTCATCATTAGTGTATAAGAATGCCAGAGATTTCTGTGTATTAATTTTGTATCCTGCTACTTAACAAATTCATTGATTAGCTCTAGTAGTTTTCTGGTAGCATCTTTGGGATTCTCTATGTGTAGCATCATGTTGTCTGCAAACAGTGACAGCTTTACTTCTTCCCTTCCGATTTGGATTCCTTACATTTCTTTTTCTTCTCTGAGTGCTGTGGCTAAAACTCCCAAAACTATGTTGAATAAGAGTGGTGAGAGTGGGGAACCTTGTCTTTTTCCTGATCTTAGTGGAAATTGTTTCGGTTTTTGACAACGAGGAAGATGTTGGCTGTGGGTTTGTCATATATGGCCTTCATTATGTTGAGGAAAGTTCCCCCTATGCCTAGTTTCTGTGGGGTTTTTATCATAAATGGGTGTTGAGTTTTGTTGAAAGCTTTATCTGCATGTATTGAGATGATCATATGGTTTTTCTCCTTCAATTTGTTAATATGGTGTATCCCGTTGATTGATTTGCGTATATTGAAGAATCCTTGCATTCCTGAAATAAACCCCACTTGATCATAGTGTATGGTCCTTTTAATGTGCTGTTGGATTGTGTTTTCTAGTATTTTGTTGAGGATTTTTGCATCTATGTTCATCAGTGATATTGGCCTGTAGTTTTCTTTCTTTGTGACATCTTTGTCTGGTTTTGGTATCAGGGTGATGGTGGCCTCGTAGAATTAGCTTGGGAGTGTTCCTCCCTCTGCTATATTTTGGGCGAGTTTGAGAAGGAAAGGTGTTAGCTCTACTCTAAATGCTTCATAGAATTCGCTTGTAAATCCATCTGGTACTGGACTTCTGTTTGTTGGAAGATTTTTAATCACAGTTTCAATTTCAGTGCTTGTGATTGGTCTGTTCATATTTTCTATCTCTTCCTGGTTCAGTCTCTGCAGGTTGTGCATTTCTAACAATTTGTCCATTTCTTCCAGGTTGTCCATTTTATTAGCATAGATTTGCTTGTAGTAATCTCTCATGATCCTTTGTATTGCTGCAGTGTCAGTTGTTACTTCTCCATTTCTAATTCTATTGATTTGAGTCTTCTCCCGTTTTTTCTTGATGAGTCTGGCTAATGTTTTATCAATTTTGTTTATCTTCTCAAAGAACCAGCTTTTAGTTTTATTGATCTTTGCTATCATTTCCTTCATTTCTTTTTCATTTATTTCTGATCTTATCTTTAAGATTTCTTTCCTTCTGCTCACTTTGTGGTATTTTTGTTCTTCTTTCTCTAATTGTTTTAGGTGCAAGGTTAGGTTGTTTATTTGAGATATTTCCTGTTTCTTAAGGTAGGATCGTATTGCTATAAACTTCCCTCTTAGAACTGCTTTTGCTGCATCTCATAGGATTTGGGTCGTCGTGTTTCCAATATCATTTTTTTTTAGGTAGTTTTTGATTTCCCCTTTGATTTCTTCAGTGATCACTTCGTTATTAAGTAGTGTATTGTTTAGCCTCCATGTGTTTGTATTCTTTACAGGTCTTTTCCTGTAATTGATATCTAGTCTCATAGCGTTGTGGTAGGAAAAGGTACTTGATACCATTTCAATTTTCTTAAATTTATCAAGGCTAGATGTGTGACCCAAGATATGATCTATCCTGGAAAATGTTCCATGAGCACTTGAGAAAAATGGGTATTCTGTTGTTTTGGGATGGAATGTCCTATAAATATCAATTAAGTCCATCTTGTTTAACATATCATTTAAAGCTTGTGTTTCTTTATTTATTTTCATTTTGGATGATCTTTCCATTGGTTAAAGTGGGGTGTTAAAGCCCCCTACTATGATTGTGTTACTGTCGATTTCCCCTTTTATGGCTGTTATTATTTGCCTTATGTATTGAGGTGCTCCTATGTTGGGTGCATAAATACTTACAATTGTTGGGCTTCCCTGGTGGAGCAGTGGTTAAGAGTCTGCCTGCCGATGCAGGGGACACAGGTTCACACCCTGGTCCAGGAATTTCCCACATGCTATGGAGCGGCTGGGCCCATGAGCCATGGCCGCTGAGCCTGCACATCCGGAGCCTGTGCTCCACAATGGGAGAGGCCACAACAGTGAGAGGCCCATGTACCAAAAAAAAAAAAAAAAAAAAAAAATTACAATTGTTATATTTTCTTCTTGGATTGATGCCTTGATCATTATATAGTGTCCTTCTTTGTCTCTTGTAAAAGTCTTTGTTTTAAAATCTATTCTGTCTGATATAAGAATTGCTACTCCAGCTTTCTTCTGATTTCCATTTGCATGGAATATCTTTCTGTCCACTCACTTTCATTCTGTATGTGTCCCTAGGTCGAAGGTGGGTCTCTTGTAGACAGCATATATATGGGTCTCATTTTTGTATCCATTCAGCCAGTCTGTGTCTTTTGGTGGGAGCATTTATTCCATTTACATTTAAGGTAATTATTGATATATATGTTCCTCTTCCCATTTTCTTAATTGTTTTGGGTTTGTTATTGTAGGTGTTTTCCTTCTCTTGTGTTTCTTTCCTAGAGAAGTTCCTTTACCATTTGTTGTAAAGCTGGATTGGTGGTGCTGCACTCTCTCAACTTTTGCTTGTCTGTAAAGGTTTTAGTATCTCCATCAAATCTGAATGAGATCCTTGCTGGGTAGGGTAATCTTGGTTGTAGGTTTTTCTCCTTCATCACTTTAAATATGTCCTGTCACTCCCTTCTGGCTTGCACAGTTTCTGCTGAAAGATCAGCTGTTAACCTTATGGGGACTCCCTTGTGTGTTATTTGTTTTTTTTCCCTTGCTGCTTTTAATATGTTTTCTTTTATTTAATTTTTGACAGTTTAATTAATATGTGTCTTGGCATATTTCTCCTTGGATTTATCCTGTATGGGACTCTCTGTGCTTCCTGGACTTGATTAAATATTTCCTTTCACATATTAGGGAAGTTTTCTACTATAATTGCTTCAAATATTTTCTCAGTCCCTTTCTTTTTCTCTCTTCTTCTGGGACCCCTTTGATTAGAATGTTGGTGCATTTAATGTTGTCCCAGAGGTCTCTGAGACTGTCCTTAGTTCTTTTCATTCTTTTTTCTTTATTCTGCTCTGCATTAGTTATTTCCACTATTTCATCTTCCCGGTCACTTATCTGATCTTCTGCCTCAGTTATTCTGCTAGTGATCCCTTCTTGAGTATTTTTAGTTTCATTTATTGTGTTGTTCATCATTGCTTGTTTCCTCTTTATTTCTTCTAGGTCCTTGTTAAATATTTCTTGCATTTTCTCTATTCTATTTCCAAGATTTTGCATCATCTTTACTATATTATTCTGAATTCTTTTTCAGGTAGACTGCCTATTTCCCCCTCATTTGTTAGGTCTGGTGGGTTTTTACCTTTCTCCTTCATCTGCTGTGTGTTTTTCTGTCTTTTCATTTTGCTTATCTTACTGTGTTTGGGGTCTCCTTTTCGCAGGCTGCAGGTTCGTAGTTCCTATTGTTTTTGGTGTCTTCCCCCAGTGGCTAAGTTTGGTTCAGTCGGTTGTGTAGGCTTCCTGGTGGAGGGGATTAGTTCCTGTGTTCTGGTTGATGAGGGTGGATCTTGTCTTTCTGATGGGCAGGTCCACGTCTGATGGTGTGTTTTGGGGTGTCTGTGGCCTTATTATGATTTTAGGCAGCCTCTCTGCTAATGTATGGGGCTGTGTTCCTTCTTGCTAGTTGTTTGGCATAGGGTGTCCAGCACTGTAGCTTGCTGGTCGTTGAGTGAAGCTGGGTCTTGGTGTTGAGATAGAGATCTGTGGGATATTTTCACTGGTTGATATTACATGGAGCTGAGAGGTCTCTTGTGGACAAGTGTCCTGAAGTTGGCTCTTCCACCTCAGTGGCACAGCCCTGACACCTGTCTGGAGCACCAAGAGCCTGCCCTCCACATGGCTCAGAATAAAAGGGAGAAAAAAAGAAAAAAAGAAAGAAAGTAAGAAAGAAAGAAAGAAGGAAAGAAAGAAAGAAAGGAAGAACAAAAGAAAGAAAGGAAGGAAGGAAGAGAAAGAGAGAAAGAAAGAAAGGAAGAGGATAAAATTAAAGATAAAATAAAGTTATTAAAATGAAAAATAAAAAATAATTATCACGGAAAAAAATTTAAAATGTAAAAAAACAAAACAAAACAGACAAAACCCTAGGACAAATGGTGAAATCAAAGCTATATGGACAAAATCTCACACAGAAGCATACACACAGAAACTCTCAAAAAGAGGAAAAGGGCAGAAAATAATCTATCTTGTTCCCAAAGTCCACCTCCTCAATTTGGGATGATTTGTTGTTTATCCCGGTATTCCACCGATGCAGGGTACATCAAGTTGATTGTGTAGCTTTAATCCACTGCTTCTGAGGCTGCTGGGAGAAATTTCCCTTTCTCTTTTTTTTTCACACAGCTCGTGGGGTTCAGCTTTTGATGTGGCCCCGCCTCTACATGTAGCTCACCTGAAGGCATCTGTTCTTTGCTCAGACAGGACAGGGTTAAAGGAGCAGTTGATTTGGCGTCGCTGGCTCACTCAGGCCTGGGGTGGGGAGGGGTATGGATGTGGGGCGAGCCTGAGGCGGCAGAGGCCAACATGTATTTGCACCAGCCTGGGGCATGCCGTGCGTTCTCCAGGGGAAGTTGTCCCTGGACCACGGGACCCTGGCAGTGACAGGCTGCACAGCTCCTGGGAGGGGAGGTGTGGAGAGTGACCTGTGCTTGCACACAGGTTTCTTTGTGGCTGCAGGAACAGCCTTAGCATCTCATGCCCATCTCTGTAGTCCACGCTAATAGCTGCGGCTCGCGCCTGTCTCTGGAGCTCCTTTAAGCAGCGCTCTTAATCCCCTGTCCTCACGCACCAGGAAACACAGAGGCAAGAAAAAGTCTCTTGTCTCTTCAGCATCTCCAGACTTTTCCCGGACTCCCTCCCGGCTAGCTGTGGCGCAATAACCCCTTCAGGCTGTGTTCACGCCGCCAACCCCAGTCCTCTCCCTGCATCCGACCGAAGCCGGAGCCTCAGCTCCCAGCCCCTGCCCGTCCCGGCAGGTGAGCAGACAATCCTCTCGGGCTTGTGAGTGCTGGTCTGCACCGATCCTCTGTACAGGAATCTCTCCCCTTTGCCTTCCGCACCCCTGTGGCTGTGCTCTTCTCCGTGGCTCCGAAGTTTCCCCCTCTGCCACACGCAGTCTCCGCCCATGAAGGGGCTTCCTAGTGTGTGGAAACCTTTCCTCCTTCATAGCTCCCTCCCTCTGGTGCAGGTCCCGTCCCTATTTTTTTGTCTCTGTTTTTTCTTTTGCCCTACCCAGGTACGTGGTGAGTTTCTTGCCTTTTGGGAGGTCTGAGGTCTTCTGCCAGCGTTCAGTCGGTGTTCTATAGGAGCATTTCCACGTGTAGATGTATTTCTGATGTATCTGTGGGGAGGAAGATGATCTTTGAGTCTTACTCTTCTGCCATCTTCTCAAATTTTCCTCTTTCTTGAATATAGTTCTATTCTACTGAATCCTTAAATGTATGCACTGTTATACCTTCATAAAGGCAGGCACTCTCAAAAAGTATATGAACAGTAACTGACATAGGTCACATGGACATCTACAGATATAGCCAAGTTTAGACTCTCTGTATAAGTTTAAGCATAACAAACTTTCTAACAAAGTGATGTCACCCTTCCCATCCCTTTTTTAGATGTGTGTAAATGTGGCAGGAGCCTCTATGATGGACCTCAATGTTCTCCACCTCCTGGTATTCTGGCCTTTATGTCACCATCTTCCCTTGAGTGTGATCTGGACCTAGTGATTTGCTTCTGAGGAACAGAAGTGATGGGATATCACTTATGACAAGATTAGGTTGTATACAAATCACTGATTTCCATCTTGGGTTCATTCCCATTGTATGTGTGTGTGTGTGTGAGAATTAAGAAGCTATGCTGTGAGCAGCCCTATGGAACTGATATCTTCAGCCAACAGCCAATGAGGCCCTGAGGCCTGCCAATAGCCACATGACTGAGCTTGGAAGTAGATCATCTCCCAGTGAAGCCTTGAGGTAATTGCAGCCGCAGCAGCCTTCTGAGATCCCTTGTGCCAGAACCACTCAGCTAAACTGCACCCAAATTCCTGATCTATAAAAGCTGTTAAATAAAAATATTTGTTGCTGTTTTCAGCCTTAGTTTGGGGGTAATTTGTTACTCAATGGTATAACTAATATGGCAGGTGTGAAGCCTGAGAACCAACTTTCACAATCTGTTGGGGTGGGGGTTTAAAAAGAGAAGAAGACTGAAAAGTAAAAACAGAGTTGCCATATGATCCAGCAAGGCCACTCTTGGGCATATATCTGGACAAAACTATAATTCCAAAAGATACATGCAGCTCTATGTTCACAGCAGCACTATTCACAATAGCCAAAACATAGAAACAACCTAAATATCCATTAACAGATGAATGGATAAAGAAGATGTGGTACGTATATACAGTGGAATATTACTCAGCCACAAAAAAGAATGAAATAATGCCATTTGCAGCAACATGGATGGAGCTAGAGATTGTCATACTAAGTGAAGTAAGTCAGAAAGAGAAAGACAAATACCACGTGATATTACTTATATGTGGAATCTAAAATATGACACAAATGAACATATCTACGAAACAGAAACAGACCCACAGACAGATAACAGACTTGTGGTTGCCAAGGGGGTGGGGCAGGGGAGGGATTGATTGGGAGTTTGGGGTTAGCAGATACAAACTATTATATATAGAACGGATAAACAACAAGGTCCTACTGTATAGCACAGGGAACTATATTCAATATCCTGTGATAAACCATAATGGAAAAAAAATATGAAAAAGAATATGTCATTTTGCTGTACAGCAGAAATTAACACAACATTGTAAATTAACTATACTTCAATAAAATACTTTTTTTAAAAAAAAAGAGAGAGAGAGGAGAAGAAATTGAGTGGAGTAGGCATGAAGGAAATTAGGTAGGGCACATTGCAAGCACCAGGTAAGCCCCTTTGCTTTTGAATTTTTCTAGAAGAGTAACTTATTTTGTGACAGTTTCTAAATTCTACCAATTAGAAATTAATTCACTTCTCTTTTAAAAGGCGAAGTTGCTCTGAGAGAGCTCTCAGCCACTTAACCTCCTGTGATAGAGTAATCTGATTAAATACTGAGATCAGCTCCAGTGACAGAGAGGGAAGAGGGGATTTTGAAGCATGAAAAGATTTAGTTTGGAGAATACCACAACTGAAAACTTTGAGCAACAAAAGGGGGATCAGGTAAGTGGAGGCTAAAAGGAGATTAGCCAAGTGATGGGAGAAACTTTTTTCACTATACCCAAGCAGCCAGAACATTGTTTTGACATGTCTCATTCTCTGATTTTTCCAGAATAAGTTTTCTATTCAATTCTGTTATGAGCAACATAAGGAAGGAAGCTATTTTATGCAGGCATGGCATTGGTATCCAAAAGAGGCAGTTTTTAAAATTAAAGGAAAATAAAGGATTCTTGTTCTACAGCCAAAAGAATTCCTAGAAGTGTCTAGGATTTCCTCCATTAAAGTTATCTTCCCTTGTGTTGGTGGAAATCCTAAATATCGCAGAACTTAAAATCTCACCCCTAGGATAAAAAAGCCAGATGGGATCAACTTTTGCCTCATTTTAAAATCATATATCCAAGATTATTCTTGGCACCATTCAAAAATATATATACAGATTTTTTAAGGTATAGAATAAAAACATTTTCATAAGGAAATGAGCATCTTTATGATTTTTTTTCAAAAGAGGATATCTTGCGCCACATCTCTATGAGTGAAAATGCTAAATAAAATTTACACTTGGATTTCCAACAAGCAACAAAAACTTTGACATTATCTGTGTTAAAATTCCTTCATAGAAATGTTGAAATAACTTCCATTAGGAATAATACGCTCACACCTTGTGAAGGGCTAAATATTTTGAAGCTGATCATCCAATGTATTGACAGGGGACAAACATAGTTCTGTGATGGACACATTCTTATTGACCTTGTTATGTGAATGTCACTAAGCTCCCAAATGTAAATCTGCTCTTCCTTACTCTTTTTTTCTATGCAGATAGAAACTCATTTGTCAGCATGCCAGCTTTAACTAGCCGAGATGAAGCTAAGCTAATTTAATAGGAACTGTTCAATAGCTTCGACCGACCTGACACTTTCAGTTAAAGTGGCTCTATGCCCCACTGTCTTTCATTATTCCCAATTCTTTCTTCAGAATGGTTGAACATCAAGTCAAATAATATGCTTAGTAGTCAACAGGCCTGACTTTTTTCTCAAGGACATTCTTTTGGTGCCAGAAACTGTCAAGTGGAAAAACATGTACTGTGAAGGTGAAAGGACACTAATTAAATATACATAGCTCTAGCCAAAGAAGCATGAGGCACAGCTTGCTGAATGAAAACTCTACTGCCTGCTTGACTGAGGTCACAGCTGTTGACTTGCCTAAGTTCCTAAGTTGCAGTTTCTCTTTGATATGATTTAACATCCCTGTATTTACAGTAGGCACGGGCCATTCTCAAGGAATGCTGCAGTTTCAAGTGCAAATATTTTGTTTCAATTAGGCATGCTTCATCCTTAGGTCACTGAACTTCTTTACTTCTTTAGCTACATGTACTGTTTTTAAAGTATTAAGTTACTCTGACCTGTGCTGGACATGTAATGTGAGCAAGAAATAAACCTGGGTTGAGTAAACTAGAAAAAATAGTTCTTTGGTGTACAATGTAATGATGCTCTGGAGCCAAACTTCTTTTGAAACCCTTAATAATATTTTAACCATGAGGCATCTCTGTGCTTCAATTTCCTCATCTTTAACACACTAATGGTAATAATTTTCCTTACCTCTCAGGCTTATTATGAGGACTAGCAGAGAAAATATATGTAAAGTTTTTGCACAGTACTTGGAACTTAGTATATGCTCCAAAAGCTATAGCTAGTAGCATAGGTTTGAATTTAAGAAACAACACTTTGAAACAGGACATTCTAGATGGTTCTTCTTTCTTAATTAAATCTACCTTTCACCTCTAATGTAAACACTCCACCTTTGGTATAACTGATTTAAGAACGGTCACCTTGATAATCTTTAAAGTATCACAAAGTCAAATTCAAATGAACAATCTTTTGGTCTGTTGTTTTTCAAAAACTACTAATAATTGCGAACTTCTTGGATTGTCAAAGTGGTATAACTTAGGTATCTTGTTTGGCACAGAGAAAGCTGAAGAAATAGGAAAAAAAAAGGACTTATGTGTTTTGTGTTAATAATACCATAAGTGAAAAAGATTCACATGAACATTGTACATTGAAATTCAAGTGCCATTGTTATATTTGCCTCCAAAAGATTGCAGTATACATATATTATTAATCATCACTTTCAATTTCATTAACAATTCTCCTTATTTTACTGTAGCTGAAGTACAATGACCTATTTATTGCTTCTCACACTTGATAGCTTAAGGATGGAGAGACAAGGGGAGAAAGGATGATTTCTATCGGATTTCAAGAAAATGCCTAAAAATCATGAGCTTAATCCTTGTATTCAATTTTTTAAACCCCACTATAAATAGACCCTCTTTTTGCTAGATGAAGTTTGATAGCCTCTACCCATTACCAGAACTTAGTAGGTGTCAGATGTAGCATGTCACTGTGATCTATGAACATCAAAAACAGGATTCAGATCTAGAAATGCTAATGAAAAAAAAAAAAAAAACTCTTGGCAATATCTACCTTCAAAAAGACAGGAGGTATAAAATACTATAAATAAGAAATGAAACATGATCACAATTAAAGAAGATATTAGAAAGTTATTAAAAGGTTGCCAAACTTCTTATGTCAGTAAACTTGAAAAGTTAGATGAAATGGACAATTTCATGGAAATATATAAATTGCCAAACTGATTCAAGAAGAAATAAAAAGTATAAAGTTTCCAATAGCATAGAAATTAAAGAAGTAGTTTTAAAATTTTTCAAAAGTAAACACCATAACCAGAGAGTTTTACAAGAAAAATCTAATAAACTTTCAAGGAAAAGATTTTTCCAATACTATGAGAATTCTTCCAAAGAATTAGAATTGGAGGAAATATTACACAGCTTAGCAGCCATAATAAATCCAAACAAAGATAGTAAGAGAAAAGACAACTATGGGTGATTTCAAATGTTACTAGAGATGCTATAATCCTAAACAAAAAGCTAACTAAATCCTACAGAGTGTGAAAAAGGAAATATACCATGACCAAGCTAGGATTATCCCAAGAATTTAAGGATGGTTTATCTTAGAAAATATATACATATCATTTACCACTTTAAAGGAGAAAAAAGTATGATCATTTCATGGTAGGAAAAGCATTTGGTAGAAATCAACACCCATTAATGAATGAAAAACAAGAGAAAGGTCTCTTAATAAACTAGAAATAAGAAGACACCTTGCTTAAATGTATTAAGAATATCTACAAGAATCTACATCTTCATTCTAAATGGGAAAAATTAAAAGTACTTCTTTTATAATTAAGCAAAAGACATGGATATCTAATATTACCAGATCAATTCAATATTGCACTGTAGGTCCTAAACAGTCTAGTGAAATAAAGAACACAAATAGTTAAAGACATGAGGATTTGGAAAGAAGAAAATAAAGTCCACTACTTCTAGATGATATAATTTTTCACATGAATAAGCCATAAGAATCTATCAACTACTAGAAATAAGAGCTTAGAAAATTGACTGGATACATAAGATCAATTTACAACTAAAGACCAATATCACTCATGAACATACATACAAAAATTCTCAGCAAAATATTAGTAAACTGAATGAAACAATGTGTAAAAATGATAATACATCATGATGAGTGGGATTTATCCAAGGAATTCAAAGCTAGTTTTACATCCAAAAATGAAACAATGACTAAAGAAAAAAAATATGATCATCTCAATAGGTTCAGAAAAAGTATTTGTCCAAATTCTATGCTCATCCATGATAAAAAAAATAAAAATAAAAATTTTAAACTCAGCAAACTGGGAATACAAGGGAATCCCAACAACCTGATAAGGGGCATCTACAAAAAACCTAGTGCTAACTTCATACTTAACAGTGAAAGATTGAATGCTTTCTCCAGATCAGGAACAAAGAAAGGATGTCAGCTCTCCACACTCCTATTTAATATTGTGCCAAAAGTCCTATCCAGTGCAACAAGAAAAGAAAATGCATATAGACTAGAAAGGAAGAAACAAAACTGTCTCTATTCAAACACACTTGTCTATTTAAAAAGTCCCAAAAATGTACAGAAAAGTGATTAGAACAAACAGGTGAATGTAGCAAGATCTCAGGATAAAAGATCAATATGAAAAAATCAATTATATTTCTATACACTAGTAGTGAACTAAAGGAAATTGAAATAATACATAGTATGGCTTACAAAAGCACCAAAAACATTAAATACTTAGGTATAAATCTAAGAAAATATATGTATGAGCTGTGTGCTGAAAACAGTGAAACACTAATGAAAGAAATCAAAAAGACCTAAAATAAAGGAAAGATATAGGCATATCTCATTTTATTGCACTTCACAGAAAATGCGGGTTTTTTACAAACTGAATTTCTGTGTCAACCAAGTCTATGGGCACCATTTTTCCAATAGCATTTGCTCACTACATGCTTCTGTGTCACATTTTGGTAATTCTTGGAATATTTAAGTTTTTTTCATTATTATTACATTTGTTATGGTGATCTGTGATTAGTGATCTCTGATGTTACTATTGCAAAAAGATTATGACTCACTAAAAGTGGTTAGCATTTGTAGTATCAATAAGGCATTTTAAATTAACGTATGTACATTGTTTTTAAGACATAATGTTATTGCACACAATAGACTACAGAATAGTGTAAACATAACTTTTATATACACTAGGAAATCAAAAAAATCACATGACTTGCTGTATTGAGATATTAACTTTATTGTGGTGGTCTGCAACCAAACCCAAAATATCTCTGAGGTATACTTGTATACTGTGGTCATGGATTGTAACACTCAATATTGATAAGACATAAAAGTGATCTATGATTTGAATGGAATTTCAATAAAAATTTCTGGAGAAATTTTTATAGAAACTGATTCTAAAATTGATATTGAAAAGCAAAGCAACTACAAGAGGAAAAACAATTTTGAAATGGACAAAGTTGGAAAACTTAAATTATCCATTTTCAAGATTTTCTACAAAGCTACAGTAATCAAGACAGTGTTTTGGGGAATTCCCTGGCAGACCAGTGGTTAAGACCTAGCACTCTGCCACATGGCATGGCCAGAAGAAAAAAAAAAGACGGTGTTGTGGACAAAGAACGTTGCCTGCCATATCAGTAAACAAAGGATGTTGCAGCCATCACGCCATCAGCCACTGTGGCTATCCCGGATTGTGAACTCTGAGGGAATTCAGGATGGAGAAAAACAATACTGGCCCTAGATAGCTGAGGTGCATATCAAAGGAATGATTTGAATGAGCCCAGACTCTTGCATCTTCCCATACAAAGAAAAGTGCTAAATTCATTAACTTTAGAAGTCTTTTTTTTTTTAATTAACAGTAATCTTTTGATGTTCCTACTACTTGGTTGGGGGGCGTTGTTGTTGCAAAAACTCCTATATATCCTGGCTCCTCCCTTACCTCTTCAGAACAATCCCTCAGAGCTATCTGAGAGCCTGTCTCTTTGGCTTAAGTCCTCAGTATGTCTGCAGAATAACACATAATTCTCAACTTTTAGGTTGTGCAATTTTTTTTCAGTCAACAGTGTGGTATTGGTGAAAGGATAAATACATAAACCAATGGAATAGAACAGAGATTCCAAAATTAGATCCACACATATGTGTCCAATTGATTTTCGACCAATGTGCAACAATTGGACAGCCATATTCAAAAACATGAACTGACCCATACATAACACCACATACAAAATTGAAGTCTAAATGGATAAAAGACCTAAATGCAAAACCTGAAACTATAAAACTCTTCAAGGAAAACATAGGAGAAAACCTTTGTGACCTTGGACTAGGCAAAGATTCCTTAGATATGACACAAAAAGCAAAATCCATTAAAAAAGAGATACATTGTATTTCATCAAAACTCAAAACTTCTCCTTTAATGAGAATGAAAAGACAACACACAGATTAGGAGAACACATTTGAAGAGCACATATTTGATCAATGACTGGTATTGAGAATATATAAAAGAAAAAACTTAATAATTAGAAAATACACAACCCATGGGCAGAAGACCTAAATAGAAATGTCTTCAAAGAAGACATACAGGTGACCAACAGGCTCATGAAAAGATGCTCAACGTCACTAATTATGAGAAAAATGCAAGTCAAAACTACATTGAGGTATCACCCCACAACAGTCAGAATAGCCATTAACAAAAAGTCTACAAATAATAAATGCTGGAGAGGGTGTGGAGAACAGTGAGCCCTCCTGCACTGTTGGTGGGAATGTAAACTGGTGCAGCCACTATGGAAAACTGTATGGTGGTTCCTTAAAAAACTAAAAATAGAGTTACCATATGATCTAGTAATCGTACTCCTGGACATATATCCAAAAAAGATGAAAACTCTAATTCAAAAAGATACATACAACCCAACCTTCCAAGCAACACTATGTACAGTAGCCAAGACATGGAAGCAAGCTAAGTGTCCATCAACAAATGAATGGATAAAGAAGATGTGGTATATATATATATACACACACACACACATATACATACAGTGGAATATTACTCAGCAATAAAAAAGAATGAAAATTTTGCCATTTGCAAAAACATGTATAGGCCTGGAGGGTATTATGCTTAGCTAAATAAGTTAGAAAAGACAAATACTGTATTTTCACTTATATGTGAAATCTAAAAAATAAAACAAATGAATGAATATAACAAAACAGGGACAGACACACAGATATGGAGAACTAGTGGTTACCAGTGGGGAGAGGGACTGGGGGAGGAACAACATAGGGGAAGGGGATTAAGAGGTACAAACTACTAGAAATAAATAAGATACAAGGATGTAATGTACAGCACAGGGAGTATAGCCAATATTTTATTTATATTTATAACTTTATATGGAATATAATCTATAAAATCTATAAAAATATTGAATCACTCTGTTGTACCCCTAATAATGTAAGTCAACTATACTTCAATAAAAAAATCAGACCTGCAATTTATTATTTGTAAACAACTTACTGGATAAAATACCAGCCTAAATTCTGAGTTTGGACTTGTGGGAATTTGGACATATCTGCACCTCAGCTTTCTCACTTCGAAAATGGGAACAATAATAGTATATACTTCATGAGGTTGTTGTGATGATTAAATGAGTTTTTACATGCAAAATGCTTGGAACGGTGTGTGGGAATAATAAGCTACATATTAGTGTTGCCTACTGTTATTATTATCTCATTATTTTGATATATGAAAGGAAAATGATAAAAAATATACCAGTTAAATTTGTAAGAGCAATATATAAGAATTTCATACATAATTTAAAAAATCAGTTACATATCATGCTTTTTCTTACATAATTAATTTAAGTAAATTAGAGAATATGCTTGGCTTACTAAATAGTGAGAAACAGAAGTATTGCATACTTAATATGATTAAAAATTATTTTAAAATGTTTTTTTCTTTTTTTTCTTTTTTTTTTTTTTTTTTGCGGTACATGGGCCTCTCACTGTTGTGGGCTCTTCCGTTGTGAAGCACAGGCTCCGGACGCGCAGGCTCAGAGGCCATGGCCTATGGGCCCAGCCACTCCGTGGCATGTGGGATCTTCCCGGACTGGGGCACGAACCTGGGTCCCCTGCATCGGCAGGCGGACTTAACCACTGTGCCACCAAGGAAGCCCTAAATGTATTTTATATAATAAATCTTTCCTAATTGACTCATCTAAAATAAAACATTTTAATTGAAAATCACTTTCCTATCATATATCATAGGAAAAATGACAAAATGTTTTATTCCCTAGGCAGGTTCAAGAAATTATAGATTAATAATTCACCATTTAGCAAATATTGGGTGCCTATTATTCCAGACCTTCTAGGTGCTGGAGATTTGATGAAAAAAATATACAAAGTCCATTTTATGGAGCTTATATTCAAGTGAGGATGAAGAATATATGATGAGAAGTGTTGAGATGAAACATAAAGCAGGATAAAGGCATAAATTAGAGAATGACACATAGGATGGTCAGGCAAATCTTCCATATTGAGATGACACTTGAGCAGAGATCTAAATAAAGTGAGGGGACAAGCATGTGGCTACCTGGGGGTATGATGTTCCAGGCAGAGGGAACGACCAGCACAAAAGCTCAAAGGCAAGAGCACAGTTCATGTATTAAAAGAACAGGAAGGTGGTTACAATGGTTTAAGACCAAAAAGGTTAGGAAAAAGTCTATTAGAGTTATATAACAAATATAAATGCTTATAATTGAAAAGAACAGGAGAATGGAGACTTTGGTATCCAAAGAACAGGCACTGCTTCCTAGATGATCCTTCATGGAATGCCTCTGTCAACTACAAGCTATAATTTTCTCAAAGACAGGAATCATGTCTTACTAATTCTCCTCAGTACTTGTCAGATACCAAACACTTCATCTATATTTGATGGATTGAATCACATGAATAGCATATCTGATTGTTTCCTCTGGCCTTTTAACTTCTACAGCATAGCTGATACTTAATTCAAAAATCATGAACTTGAATTTTGAACATGGATATCAATATTAGTAGCTTAGGGTCACTGACATAGATAAATAGGATGATTTGGGCCCCACAAAAAGATAATGGACTTCAAAATCTAGGATCAAGATAAGTGGGCCTTTCTCTGTGACACACAATATAAATGTGATAAATGTACTATGGTGACTGTCGCAAATGAAAATTATCTTTTGTCTGATTGCATATGTTACTAGATATTAAGGTTAATCTGCAGATGTGTTATGAGTTTAAAGAAACTGAAATCTAATTAAGCCACCAGAGAGAAAGTTATCTTTGAACTCCATTGATGGGGAGGAATGTTTGAGTTAAGTTTAACTTTTGGAGCCAGTGAAACTTACCTGAGATTCAGAGCATGTTCTCAGATCACTGAGAAGTTATATTTCATATTAGAAATATTTAAATGGTCATTTTGGATGTGTCAGATTCATGTGAGTTTGGTTAGCAATAATTCACTAGAACCTAATCACCTCTGAATAAAAAAATGATACACTCAAGTCTCTATAATTACAAAGCTCTGGATAACTGTTGGAAGCACTCAACAATGAGGTTTTTAAACTGTTCTGTATAGTATCAATACATTAACAGAATTGGAGGTGGGATGGGGAGAGCAGAGGAGTGAGAAAAAGTGAGGGAGCTAGAAAAAGACACAGAGGGCCAGACAATAATGATGAAAGGTCAAGACCTGAACTGAGACAAATGGCCAGGGGCTTCTCAAAAACTATGGAAATATAATATTCTATTTCAAATTATATATTTAGTATAGTATAACTCCTTTCAATAATAGCCCTGAATCTTTAATAAAAGTCCACAACACAGAATCATTTCATGTGAGTGTCATTTGGGGAACCAATACCATATAAAATTAAAGTAAGACATAAAATGGAGAGTAAGAATTCAGCAGAAGTTGGAAATCAGAGTCAGAGTTGGCTGGGAGAAATATAAGCCACCAGGAATTTACAGAAATCTTCGCAAGAGCATTAGACTTTCCACAAGACGAGCAAAGGAGATTTGAGATGATCTTACCTAGGTTTAATGGGCAGAGTGATCCCAGCTGGTATCTGGGTTACAAAAATCCAAAAGAGTAGATTTAAGTGCAACTAATATTTATTGCATGCAAGTCCCTGGGCTGGAGCCTTCAAGTCACAAAGATGACCCTGTGCTGAGGGAACATAAAATGTTGTAGTAGTATATACTATTTTTTTTTTTATTATTGCACTATGGTGTGATGGGACTTGGCACAGGTAGCACTGAGAGGCTGCTAGAGGCCATAAGAAGAAAACATGTCTTGTTTGAAATCTGAGAGCCAGAATCAAGGGCAGCCATTATTAGTCTAAAAACCAACCTTTCTTTCAATATAAATTATCCAAGTATAAACATCTCAGTCATTTACCACCTTAATCCTACTAGTTATCACTCACTTTCAAACACAAGTTACAATAAGCCTTCCCTTCTATTTGCCTAATACTTGAGCTTCTCTACATAGAACAAAGTATAATTGTATATTATTTTTTAAAGGAACTATAGTAAACTCAGTTATCTGGGATACTTAAGAAATCCAGTCTTGTGGTTTATCAAATAATCCAAAGAAAATGAAGCTAGATTTAGGGACATTTAGCAGATGGGGTTGGATATTTGCATGTAAAATTCAAAATGCAAGTTCATCTCTTTTATTGCTCCAAGTCTTTTAAAGTGCCAGAAAAAGATTTTTTTAAAAGAATAAATCCCTGAGACCACTGGAAAACAAGAGAGGGGACTACAAGGTGCTAGAGACAGAACTTTCTAAAAGTTAAGAGCTTATGGCATGGCATTTTTACTGAGAAACAGGTGAAGAACAATATCGACAGCTTAAAATATGATGAGGAACGAGCATTTTGAAGGCAAGAGAAACTCCAAATGTAGTGAGAACACACAAAGTGAAGAAGGCAGTACCCTAGGAGAATTAGAGACAATTAATAATGGCAGATATGGAGAAGTTTAAGGAGTAAATATATATATATATATATATATATATATATTTCTATACCAATTAATTTAAAATTTTAGATTGAATCAATTGTTTTCCAGGGAAATTTAAATTAGGTCATTCACGAAGAAGTAGGCAATCTGAATATTGTAATAACTATAACAGAAGTGATCAAAGTATGAACTATCTACCTGTCAAAGCAACAGCAGACTCATATGAAACACTGGAAAAGATGGGAAGCTACCTAACTCATTTTATGAGGCTTGTACACCCTAATGGCAAATTGGACAGCAGAATACAAAAAGAACAGAAGGGAGGAGGGTGGAAGTAAAGAAAATAATAGTTGAACCTCATTTAGAAACACAAATGACAAAACTGAAAATATATAATGAGTAATACATTATGATTAAATCAGTTTATCATAGAATGTCAAGTGTGGTACAACATTAAGAAAATGATTTTTTTTTTCTAGCATTTTGGGAGTTTTATTTTGGAAGTGAACTTTTAACTATCAATACAAATGCCAAGATACTACACAAAACATCCACAGGAACTTTTTTCATCTTTTTTTGAATTGTTCACAAACATTTCCTACATAATCCAACATACAACAGAGAAATGGTACATCTTTTTCTTTCAATTTTCATACAGTGGAAAAACAAGAATATATATATATATATATATATTTTTTTTTTTACAAAGTTTAACTAATAGACACTACCAAGCTGACAATTTAAGTCTATAGGTGAGAAATTATCTAATAAAAAATAATCAGAATTTATTTAACATCAGTCACTTCCATAACCAAGTATTATTCTGATTAATAAAACTTGCTGCCATTAGGCTTCTGGTATATACTTATACCAACTACTCCATCTGTTGTATTGCTCCCCACCTTGGTTCTTCACAATTACAAACAGAAAATCATTGCAAAGTAGAGGCAAGCATTTGCAAAAACAAACAAAAATCCCCAGCTTATTATAAGCATGAATGTGTGGTGGAATTTCCTCCCAAGCAATGGACTTTCAAATCACTTAAGAAATCACCAGAACTGAATGCGTCAAGATATTTTGCCTAAGTCCAAGAAGAGATGCATTTATTTATATCCAACAGAGGACTGAAAATTAAACTTAGTGTTTAGTTTAGGGGCAGGTTGGGGGGAATTCAGCCATTTGAAAAATGACCTTCTTAAAAAAAAATGACCACCAAAAATAGGTTCACTAAATTTATTTTAAAAATCATAAAACGTTTCTTACAAAAGAGCATTACATTCTGCACACTGCTCTGAATAGATGCCAGGGACATATGGACTATTGTTACTTTCCCTCCCTGTCCCACACCCCCCCAAATGTTACAGTGATCACAAAGTAAAGTGTTCACAATAATTACATGGGGGGATTTTTTTTAAACCCCCAACAATGAACAAAAATTAAAATTCACTCACTCTGCTGCTGTTTCAAAATTTCAATGTTAGTTTTTGCACACCCTCCCCCACCCCCCAACCCTGTTTGTAAGGAACTAAAACACTACATCTGGTGAACAGCAAAGATTTCACTACACCTCAAATGCAGAACACCTATGAAGCAGAGGAATGTTGGCTTTTTAAACAGAAGCAGATAAAGGAAAAAAAAAAAGATGCAGGACTCCTTCAGTTCTTCACTAGTCTTAGAAAAACTTTCCAGAATACTGCTTCACACTATAAAAAAGAAAAAAAAAATATCTTGCACTAGAATCCTTCAACATCTGCATACTGCTTCACACTGTACTGCAGCAAGTACTGTGCATTTTGTATCTGGTCCTGTGTTCCTGTAATGGTAATGATCCGATCTTCGGACCCTTCTAAAGGCTCATCAATTTTGATCGACGCTCCTGACTCATGACGGATTTGTTTAATCCGCTGACTATCTTTGCCAATAATAGATCCAGCCAGATCTTTGGGAATAGTTACTTGTGTAGTAATAATAGGTCCACCAAGATCACCATATGAGCCACAACCCCCTGCATAGGAATAATCATATCCAGAGCCACCCTGTGGTTCATAAGCCATCTGCCACTCTGATGGGCTCCATGTATCTATTGCAGAGTCCCAGGTTTCATCAGCACTGAAACCAACAATGCCATCATAATGGTCTCCAGGTCTTCCTCTTCTGTCATAGGCCATTAGATCTCCCCTTCTATGTGGTGGTGGTGGAGGAAGAGGAAGATTCCGAGCTCTGCTACCACCCCGGCCACCTCGTCCGGGAGGAGGTGGAGGAGGTCCTCAACGAGGGCTCATATCATCATAATCTCTTCTGGATGGAGGCATGGGACGCCTACCCCGACCAGGAGGCATTCTGTCAAAACCACCTTCTTCCCCTCATGGGAAATCCCACAGGACGTCCAAGGCGGTCATCAAACATCATTGTAAAACCACCATAATAATAGGTTTCATCGTAAAAATTGGGATCATAAGGCTGAGCACGTTCTTTAATGGGAGACTCTGATATAAGATCAAGGATGATCTTTATGCACTCTACAACCCTATCAGGTTTTCCTCCAATAAGAACGACTCTGTCAGTGGATTGAGGACAACATTCCTGGAAAAGCTTGATTGTTGTCTGAGTGTTCTCTCGAAGTTCTTTGATTTTAGCACCTTTGATCCCAATAATTCCTCCTGCCAGACTCTGATGAATCAACAGTCTCAACTCACAGTCAAAGTCGCTTCCTTTATACTGTTGGTAATTTAAGCATTCCACAGCATCAGATTCGAGCGGGAGCTGGCTGGTTGCAGTGGGTGATGGCAACTGCAGGTCCTCTTCCAAGGTAGGGATGATTTTCTTCAGAATTTCTCCAATTGTTTCAATATCAGCACTGATACTCAATATGCGCTCGGGGCCACTGCTGTCTGGGACTGAAACACTGGCATTGTAGTCTGTATGGAGAGCCTTAATATTCTTGCCTCCTTTTCCCATCACTGCCCCAGCATTCTTGCTCTGAAGCAGAATGCGTAATTCAACCATCTCATCAATGTTTCTAGATCTTTTAAGCTTGTTCCTCTTCCATATCTTCAGCAGGGCGTTTACCAAATTTGCCATTGGTTTTGGTATTGGGAAAGGTTTCCTCTGGCTGCTCAGTTTCCATTTTCTTGTATTAAAGGGACACACCAATCGGACAAGGCTACTGTCCCTATGCTGCCGCACTGCCTCAGCCGGTCACAGCTAGACAGAGAACCAAGAAAATGAATTTGAAGGTTAAAGCAAAACACTCGCATGAACATCCCAATTGGTGCCACAATATTTAATAAAATACAATACTAATTCCTGATTTTAAAGAACCACATGAAAAAGAACAAGCAAACAACCAACAAAATATGAGTGAAAAATAAATGAACTTCCTAAATGTAATTAAAGGAATCAAAACCAATACTACAGCAATGATCATATATTAAAAGCATTCCCAGTAATATCACAAACAATACAATGATGTTTCTTGTGCTCAGTATATTCAACATTGTAAAGGAGGTCATGGCTAATTCAATCAAAAAGAAAAAGGAAGCAATACTGTATAAACATTGGAAAGTAAGACACAAAACTGTGATTATTTGCAGACATTATGATAATCTTCCAGGAAAATACATGAAAATCAGTTGAAAAACTGAGCAGGAATTAAAACTATATAAAATTTTAAAAATATAATAAGTCAATAGCTTTCCTATATGCCAACAATAACCAAGTTGATAATATCAGGAAAACAGACTCTATTCTCAATACCAATAAATCTAAATATAACTAGTAAAATAATCTTAAGAATAAGTATTCAATTAAAAAAATAAATGTGTAAGATGTATAAGAAGAAAACAATAGAACTTTTCTAACAAGTAAAAATAACTCCAGAGAAATGGAGGGATATTGCACATTACTGAATGGGAAGATTTAGTACTATAAAGAAGTCAAGAGGTATAGGGACATATGTATATGTATAACTGATTCACTTTGTTATAAAGCAGAAACTAACACACCATTGTAAAGCAATTATACTCCAATAAAGACATTAAAAAAAAGATACTAATTGGGGGTCACAGTGGGGAAAAATTTCTAAGAGGAGCAATATAAGAGAGGGGAGAAAGAAATGAATTAGGGGAAACACTGTATTCGTCACTAAATTCCTGAATTCTGAAAAAAAAAAAAAAAGAAAAAGAAGTCAAATCTCCAAAATTATTCTATAAATTAAACCCCATTACAACCAAATGTCAATGTGAATCTTTTAACTTCACAGATTTATTCTAAAAATTATCTAGGAGAAAAAATTAACAAAATATACACAAGGAATTTTTTAAAAAATAAGAGGGCACTTTTGTCCTTTGTAGTGGGTTGAATGGTAGCCTCCCAAAAGATATGTCCACAGGCTAATCCCCAGAACCGGTGAAAGTTACCTTATTTGAAAAAGAAGTGGGGGGGGGGCTCTGCAGATATAATTAAATTAAGGACTGTGAGATGAGATTATTCTGGATTAACTGGGTAGGCCCAAAGACAAGTGTACTTATAAGAGTGAAGCAGAGAGGGATTACAGAGATAGAAGAGGAGAAGGTCATTTGAAGATGGAAGTAGAGATTGGAGTGATGCAGATGGAAGATTCAAGGAACAAAATATTCCATGTGGCTCTGCCAACACCTTGATTTTGGACTTCTGGTCTCCAGAATTGAGAGAATAAATTTCTGTTTTGAAGCCACCCAGTTTGTGGGAATATGTTACAGTAGCCATATGAAACTAATAAACCCTTCCAAAGATCAAAACATAATAAAGGTATTAGTAATTAAGGTACTATGATTCTGGCACATAATAGACAAAAATATTTCAATAGAAAATAGATCCATTTTTATATAGGAATTTAGTGGTTGATAAAAGTGGTTTATTCATATAAGCAGGGAAATTAGGGTATATTTGATAAACTGTTTTGGGACAGTTGGATAACTATTTTTTAAAAAATCAACGCTGAACTCAAACCAAACACAAAATAATTTCCTAATGGGGTTAAAGGATTAAACATAAAAAACAAAAAAGTATTAGAAGAAAATGAAGATATGTTTATAAACTTGATATAGGAAAGGACTTCTTATGAAGAAACTGTAAAGGAAAAGAATGAGAGATTTTGTGGCACTTGACATGCTAAATCCAGAAAATATGTGGAAAAGCAAAGAATCAGGAAGAGTCAAGACAGTTCAGAAGAAGAATAAGCTGGAATGATGTACCCTACCAGATATCAACACTTATCTGAAAAAGCACAGTTAGGCATTACATAGTAAGTTGGTTCTATGCATACCTTATAACTCAGCATTTTCTCTTGGAGGTATACCTTAAAAACTCTTTTACATATACATCAAGAGGCATGTAAAAAATGTCTATAGCTTTGCTCAAATAATAAATACATTAGACAACCTAAATGTTCATCAACAGTGAAATTTATAAATTGTGACATATTCAAAAAATTGAATTCAATAGGAAAATAAACTACCTCTACATGTGTTAATGTGGCTGCATTGCAAATACATAATAGTAGACAAAAAAGCAAGCCACATAGAATAAATGCATGTGATAGTTAATTTTATGTGTCAATTTGGCTGGGCCAAAGGGTGCCAAAATATGTGGCAGTAGTAAAAAAATGTGAGGTAGATCTGTTTATTTGTATTAACATAGAAAAAATTGTTAAGCTGAAAAACTAAGTTGCAGAACACTTATGCACACAAAGTTCCCATTTGTGGAAAAGACACACATACAGATATTTGTATGTGTTCATATGTGTGCGTGTGAAAGAGAGAGAGAGAGAAAGGGATAAAGGGTAGGTAGGTGGGTGAGTGGGTGGGAAGACAGGCAGATAGATGTTTGATTTGCACATATATGCTTATGTATGTATATAGGGAACGATTTGGAAGGATACACACCAAACTTAACAATAGCTACCTCTTAGAAGAAAGAGGTATTTGGGAAAGGGGGTCAGGTAGAGAAAGCAATAAGGAAAGACTTTCCTACATTACTCTATAGACTTCTGAATATTTCACACTGAGGATAAGTTACATGAATAACTTGGTAATTTAGAAAAATTGCTCTAAAAATTATGTTTATGAAGATGTATTAAACTATGATATAATAGTAAAAGAAAGAAGCAAGACAGTAGTGTAACAAGTTGGAGGCTTTTTTTTCACAATATACAATTTATTATATTATTTGTTTAAATTGTCATGAATATTCTTCACGTTTGACATATTTTACATGTTATATTATCATTTTTTAAACATTTCTTTACTACAAACTTTTGCTATGCTAATATGTGTTGTGAATGATCATAAGACACATTTAACACATAGTGTTTCCCACACTTAGTACTTGTCTAACAAATTTTTAAATGAAAATAATAAAGAGGACATGGCTTTTTTAGAATTTGACATGGAATCAAAGTGCAACAAATGCCATGGGGCTTTAATAGTGTGAAATGGCTGTCAATGAAAGCACTTTAGATGTGATTTAAAATTAAATCCGAATGATCAATCATGCCTTCTCCTATAAGCAATGAAAGCAACAAGATTACATTTTTAAAAGTGAGTTCTACTTCCCTGTCATGATTCTCTAATTTGACAGTCATCTCCTTTTCAGCCAACACCATCATTAATGGCCAGACCAATACTCTTATCAATGAAACAAATTCATCTTACTTCACACAGCATGACTGCCTTTAAAATATTCATCCTGCATTTGGAACAAAGATTCACTGCTTTTTTGTCTCTTCAACATGAAATCATCCTCTTATTAATTTCTTGTCTCAGCATCCAATTCAGCTTAATAACAGACAGATGAAGTCACATAACATTAATTTTATTACCCCCAATTTTTATGTGAACCATAAATTCATAGCAAACCTTAAGCAAATCTCAAAAGTAAATAAAAAAAAAAAAAGTAAATAAGTTTCTCTTCCTTTTTGATTTTCTGTTCCTACTCTGCCAGGACCTGAGTGAGTTGCTGCTAGATACAAAGAGGAGTAAGTTATGGTCCTTAAATATTCTGCTGGGTGAGGGATATAAGGCTTTTTAAAATATATTTTCCCTATTAAAAAAGTAAAACATGATGATTGTCTAAATTTTGGAAATGGGTAAAAGATTATAAAGAAAAATAAAATTACTCAATATCAAAATTACTCAAAATTACTGAACTATCCAGACATAATATCCTGTAACATTCTAATGTATTTTGTCTGGTCTTCTTTATACAGTTAGTATATTATTGATACAATTCTGTATACAGCTTTTGTTGTTATTTAGCATTATAGTATAAGCAATTCTCATGTTATTATAATACTTAACAATCGTAACTTTTAATAATTGCATACTGTTCCACTATAAATATGGCAAGCAACCAGCAATAGGGGAAGGCTTTCTGGGGATGCTAGTATTTCTCCTGAATTCTAATGGAATATGTTCATGGGGTGGGATGGGTGATAGGATTCAAGAAAAGGGAAAGGCATCTGAAAAGTATTCCAGAACTATTGGAGGCAAAACAAACATAGCAGTTTCTCAGAAATCCAAAGTAGTTCAGAATTACTGGAAAACAGAGTTCAGGTGGGAGTGACAGAAAATAATACCAGAGTAATGGACAGGGGCCAGGTCATGAAGGGGAAAGGTAACCTGTACTATGCAACTATGTGCTAAGCACTATGCACAGTTTTGTATTATGTTGTGAAGGGATTTATACTCTATGCTGAAAGTTTGAAATTTACCATTGAGGCTATGAGTGGTGGGGATGGAGTGGAAATGAGAGATTTTAAGCTGAGAAGTTACATGAATAACTTCATAATTTAGAAAAATTACTCCAAAAATTATGTTTATAAAGATGTATTAAACTATGATATAATAGTAAAAGAAAGAAGGATGACAGTGTTGTAACAAGTTGGAGGCTTTTTTTTCACAGTATACAATTTATTATATTATTTGTGTTTACATTATCATAAATATTCTTCATGTTTGACATATTTTACATGTTACATTATTACCATTATTTCAAACATTTCTTTACTACAAATGTTTGCTATGCTAATATGTATTGAAAATGATCATAAGATACATTTAACATATAGCGTTTCCCATACTTAGTTTTCCCCAGGGCTCCTCCTTTGGGAAGCATCTCCTGGAAGTATGGTTGCTCACAACACACTTTTGGAAAAGCAAAATTAATCTCGCTGTCAGGGCAGGTGTTTCAATTGATTGTTTTTACACAATGAAGGCTGTAGATTTTCCCGATGAGGCTATTTGGTTAGCCTTTACCAGCCTGCCATAATGATTTTTTTTTCTAAGTATATATGCCAATCCCAATCTCCCCATTCATCCCACCACCACCACCTGCCCCCACTTTCCCCCTTGGTGTCCATACGTTTGTTCTCTACATCTGTGTCTCTATTTCTCCCCTGCAAACTGGCTCATCTGTACCATTTGTCTAGATTCCACATATATGCGTTAATATATTTGTTTTTCTCCTTCTGACTTACTTCACTCTGTATGACAGTCTCTAGGTCCATTGACATCTCTACAAATGACCCAATCCCGTTCCTTGTTATGGCTGAGTAACATTCCATTGTATATATGTACCACATCTTTATCCATTCGTCAATCGATGGGCATTTAGGTTGCTTCCATAACCTGGCTATTGTAAATAGTGTTTCAATAAACATTGGGGGTGCATGTGTCTTTTTGAATTATGTTTCTCTCTGGGTATAGGCCCAGGAGTGGGATTGCTGGGTCATAGGGTAATTCTATTTTTAGTTTTTTAACAAACCTCTATACTGTTCTTCATAGTGGCTGTTATCAATTTACATTCCCCTCAACAGTGTAAGAGGGTTCCCTTTTCTCCACACCCTCTCCAGCATTTATTGTTTGTAGATTTTTCTCTTGATGTCCATTCAACTGGTGTGAGGTGATACCTCACTGTAGTTTTGATTTGCATTTCTCTAATAATTAGTGATGTTGAGCAGCTTTTCAGATGCCTCTTGGCCATCTGAATGTCTTCTTGGGAGAGATGTCTATTTAGATCTTCTGCCCATTTTCTCATTGGGTTGTTTGTTTTTTTAATATTGAGCTGCATGAGCTGTTTATATATCTTGGAGATTAATCCTTTGTCCGATGACTCATTTGCAAATATTTTCTCCCATTCAGGGGGTTGTCTTTTCGTCTTGTTTATGGTTTCCTTTGCTGTGCTAAAGCTTTGAAGTTTCATTAGGTCCCATTTGTTTATGCTTCTTTTTATTTCCATTTCTCTAGGAGGTGGGTCAAAAAGGATCTTGCTGTGATTTATATAATAGAGTGTTCTGCCTATGTTTTCCTCTAAGAGTATTATACTGCCTGGCCTCACATTTAGGTCTTTAATCCATTTTGAGTTTATTTTTGTGTATGGTGTCAGGGAGTGTTCTAATTTCATTCTTTTACATGTAGCTGTCCAGTTTTCCCAGCAGCATTTATTGAAGAGGCTGTCTTTTCTCCATTGTATGTCCTTGCCTCCTTTGTCATAGATTAGTTGACCATAGGTGCATGGGTTTATCTCTGGGCTTTCTATATTGTTCCATTGATCTATATTTCTGTTTTTGGGCCAGGACCATATTGTCTTGATTACTGTAGCTTTGTAGTATAGTCTGAAGTCAGGGAGTCTGATTCCTCCAGCTCTGTTTCTTTTTTACCTCAAGATTGCTTTGGTTATTCAGGGATTTTTGTGTCTCCATACAAATTTTAATATTTTTTGTTGTAGTTCTGTAAAAAATGCCATTGGTTATTTGATACGGATTGCATTGAATCTGTAGATTGCTTTTGATAGTATAGTCATTTTCACAATATTGGTTCTTCCAATCCAAGAACATGGTATATCTCTCCATCTGTTTGTGTCATCTTTGATTTCTTTCATCAGTGTCTTATAGTTTTCTGAGTACAGGTCTTTTACCTCCTTAGGTAGGTTTATTCCTTGGTATTTTATTCTTTTTTTGCAATGGTGAATGGGATTGTTTCCTTAATTTCTCCTTCTCATTTTTCTTTATTAGTGTATAGGAGTGCAATATGTTTCTGTGCATTAATTTTGTATCCTGCAACTTTACCAAATTCATTGATTAGCTCTAGTAGTTTTCTGGTGGCATCTTTAGGATTATCTATATATAGTATCATGTCATCTGCAAACAGTGACAGTTTTATTTCTTCTTTTACAATTTGTATTCCTTTTATTTCTTTTTCTTCTCTGATTTTCATGGCTAGGACTTCCAAAACTATGTTGAATAATAGTGATGAGAGTGGACATCCTTCTCTTGTTCCTGATCTTAGGGGAAATACTTTCAGTTTTTCACCATTGAGAATGATGTTTGCTGTGGATTTGTCGTATATGACCTTTATTATGCGGAGGTAGGTTCCGTCTATGCCCACATTATGGGAAGCTTTTATCATAAATGGGTGTTGAAGTTTGTCAAAAGATTTTTCTGCATCTATTGAGATGATCATATGGTTTTTATTCTTCAGTTTGTTAATATGGTGTATCACATTGACTGATTTGCGTATATTGAAGAATCCTTGCATTCCTGGGATAAATCCCACTTAATCATGGTGTATGATCCTTTTAACGTGTTGTTAGATTTTGTTTGCTAGTATTTTATTGAGGATTTTTGCATCTATATTCATGAGTGATATTGGCCTTTAATTTTCTTTTCTTGTAGTATCTTTGTCTGGTTTTGGTATCAGGGTGATGGTGGCCTTGTAGAATGTGTTTGGGAGTGTTCATTTCTCTGCAATTCTTTGGAAGAGTTTGAGAAGGATGGGTGTTAGCTCTTCTCTAAATGTTTGATAGAAATCACCTGTGAAGCCATGTGGTCCTGGACTTTTGTTTGTTGGAAGATTTTTAATCACAGTTTCAATTTCATTACTTGTGATTGGTCTGTTCATATTTTCTATTTCTTCCTGGTTCAGTCTTGGAAGGTTATACCTTTCTAAGAATTTGTCCATTTCTTCCCAGTTGTTCATTTTATTGGCATAGAGTTGGCTGTAGCAGGCTCTTAGGATGCTTTGTATTTCTGTGGTGTCCATTGTAACTTCACCTTTTTCATTTCTAATTTTACGCATTTGAGCCCTCTCCCTCTTTTTCTTGTTGAGTCTGGCTAAGGGTTATCAATTTTGTTTATATTCTCAAAGTATCAACTTTTAGTTTTATTGATCTTTGATATTGTTTTCTTTGTTTCTATTTCATTTATTTTTGCTCTGATCTTTATGACTTCTTTCCTTCTCCTAACTTTGGATTTTTGTTTTTTTCTTCTTTCTCTAGTTCCTTTAGGTGTAAGGTTAGATTGTATTTTGAGACTTTTTTTGGTTTCTTGAGGTAGGATTGTATTGCTATATACTTCCCTCTTAGAACTGCTTTTGCTGCATCACATAGGTTTTGGATTGACATGTTTTCTCTGTCATTTGTCTCTAGGTATTTTTTGATTTCCTCTTTGATTTCTTCAGTGATCTCATGGCTATTTAGCAACATATTGTTTAGCCTCCATGTGTTTGGGTTTTTTTACATTTTTCCCCCTATAATTTATTTCTAATCTCATAGCCTTGTTCTCAGAAAAAAAATTCTTGATATGTTTTCAATCTTCTTAAACTTACTGAGGCTTGATTTGTGACCCAAGATGTGGTCTATCCTAGAGAATATTCTGTGTGCATTTGAGAAGAAAGTGCATTCTGCTGCTTTCAGATGGAATGTCCTATAGATATCAATTAAGTACATCTGGTCTAATGTGTCATTTAAAGCTTGTGTTTCCTTATTGATTTTCATTTTAGATGATCTGTCCATTGGTGAAAGTGGGGTGTTAAAGTACCCTACTATGATTATGTTACTGTTGATTTCCCCTTTCTTGGCTGTTAGTATTTGCCTTATGTATTGAGGTACTCTTATGTTGGGTGCATAAATATTTACAATTGTTATATCTTCTTCTTGGATTGATCCCTTGATCACTATGTAGTGTCCTCGTTTGTCTCTTGTAAGAGTCTTTATTTTAAAGTCTATTTTGTCTGATATGAGAATTGCTACTCCAGCTTTCTCTTGATTTCCATTTGCATGGAATATCTTTTTCCATTCCTTCACTTTCAGTCTGTATGTGCCCCTAGGTCTAAAGTGAGTCTCTTGTAGACAGCTTATATATAGGTCTTGTTTTTGTATCCATTCAGTGAGCCTGTGTCTTTTGGTTGGAGCATTTAATCCATTCACATTCAAGGTGATTATCGATATGTATGATCCTATCACCATTTTCTTAATTGTTTTGGATTTGATTTTGTAGGTCCTTTTCTTTTCTTGTGTTTCCTGCCTAGAGAAGTTCCTTTAGCATTTGCTGTAAAGGTGGTTTGGTGGTACTGAATTCTCTTAGTTTTTGCTTGTCTGTAAAGCTTTTGATATCTCCATCTTATCTGAATGAAATCCTTGCCGGGAAGAGTAATCTTAGTTGTAGGTTCTTCCCTTTCATCTTTTTAAATATATCATGCCACTCCATTCTGGCTTGTAGAGTTTCTGCTGAGAAATCAGCTGTTAATTTTATGAGAGTTTCCTTGTATGTTATTTGTCATTTTTCCCTTGTTGCTTTTTATAATTTTTCTTTGTCTTTAATTTTTGTCAGTTTGATTACTATGTGTCTCTGCTATGTTTCTCCTTGGGTTTATCCTGGCTGGGACTCTCTGTGCTTCCTGGACTTGGGTGGCTATTTCCTTTCCATTGTTAGGGAATTTTTCGACTATATCTCTTCAAATATTTTCTAGGGTCCTTTCTCTCTTTCTTCTCCTTCTGGGACCCCTATAATGTGAATGTTGTTGTTTTAAATGTTGTCCCAGAAGTCTCTTAAGCTGTCTTCATTTCTTTTCATTCTTTTTTTCTTTATTCTGTTCTGTGGCAGTGAATTCCACCACTCTGTCTTCCAGGTCCCTTAACTGTTCTTCTACCTCTGCTATTCTGCTATTGATTCCTTCTAGTGTATTTTTGATTTCAGTTATCATATTGTTCATCTCTGTTTGTTTGTTCTTTAATTGTTCTAAATGCTTGTTCTTTAATTCTTCTAGGTCTTTGTTAAACATTTCTTGCTTCTTCTTGATCTTTGCCTCCTTTAATTTTCCGAGGTCCTGGATCCTCTTCACTATCATTATTATGAATTCCTTTTATGGAAGGTTGCCTATCTCCACTTCATTTAATTGTTTTTCTGAGGTTTTATCTTGTTCTTTCATCTGGTACATAGTCCTCTGCCTTTTCGTTTTGTCTGTCTTTCTGTGAATGTGGTTTTTTGTTCCACAGGCTGCAGAACTGTAGTTCTTCTTGCTTCTGCCGTCCACCCTCTGGTGGATGAAGCTATCTAAAGGCTTGTGGAAGCTCCCTGATGGGAGCTTGTTGCTCTGGTGGGCAGAGCTCAGTAAAACTTTAATCACCTTGTCTGCTGATGGGTCAAGCTGGGTTCCCTCCCTGTTGGTTGTTTGGCCTGAGGCAACCCAGCACTGGAGCCTACCTGGCTCTTTGGTGGGGCTAATGATGGACTCTGGGAGGGCTCAAGCCAAGGAGTACTTCCCAGAACTTCTGTTGCCACTGTGCTTGTCCCCACAGTTAGCCACAGCCACCCCCCACCTCTGCAGGAGACCCTCTAACATTAGCAGCTATGTCTGGTTCAGTCTCCTATGGGGTCACTGCTCCTTCCCCTGGTACTGATGTGCACAGTACTTTGCATGTGCTCTCCACAAATGGAGTCTCTGTTTCTCCCAGTCCTGTCAAAGTCCTGCAATTAAATCCCACTAGCCTTCAAAGTCTGATTCTCTGGGAATTCCTCCTCCCATTGCCGGACACCCAGGTTGGGAAGCCTGATGGGGGCTCAGAACCTTCATTCCAGTGGGTGATCTTCTGTGGTATAATTGTTCTCTAGTTTGTGAGTCACCCACGCAGCGGTTATGGGATTTGATTTTATTGTGATTGCGCCCCTCCTACCATCTCATTGCGGTTTCTCCTTTGTCTTTGGATGTGCAGTATCTTTTTTGGTGAGTTCCAGTGTCTCCCTGTCAATGATTGCTCAGCAGGCAGTTGTGATTCCAGTGCTCTCACAAGAGGGAGTGAGCATACATCCTTCTACTCTGCTATCTTGAACCAATCTCAAGTTGGAGGCTTTTATTTCCAAAACTTGGGTGGCATGATGAGAGAATTACTTATTTCTCAAAAAAACAAAATAACATTTCAGGAGGGAGTACTGTTTTGAGAGCCTTTGGACAAAGGGCCATTTGTGAGCTGCTTGGTTCCAAAGAGGAAGAAGGGAATGGAGAACAGTGGAGGGCACTGAGAAGAGCTCTAAAGAGGAATTTCAGAAGTTGTGCTGTGGATTGGACTGTAACACTCTTGTGACACTCCTTGTAGAAAACCTACAAATACCTAATTTTAGAGTTGGATTATGTTTATGAATGTAACCCTGTACCAGAACTTCAAGGCAAATGCAAGCTAGCCAGCTTTATACTGATTAAAACAATATGTAAACAGTATGATTTAAAACTATGTAAAAACATAGTGACAAATAATTTTAAAAATAAAACACCAAAAAGTAACAGTGGTTATCTCTGATTGATGGGAGTATTCTAATTTTTCTCCTTTCTCTATTTCTGTATTTTCCAGATTTTTACAATGAACAAATATTTTTATAACCCTCATGAATACATAAATCTTTGAAGAAGTGTCTAGACTTGGAATCCTTAGCATTTAAGTTGCATATTAAGGTAGATATATAGATGAGCTAGCCCAGAGAGTATATTAGATGCAAAGTGGCCTAATAACAATCTTGAGAAATAGTAATATTTAGGAGCAAAGGTCTAGAGAAAGCAAACCACAAAAAAATTCTGATAACAAGCAGCCAGAGAGGTAGAATAAGTAGGAGTAATTCCTTTTATCTAAACAAGGGAAGACATTTCAAGAAAGGAAGGATTAAGGGTTTCAATTTCCACAGACCAGCAGTCAACTAAAATAAACACAGGATATTGCCTAGGGGATTTGGTGCTTCTAGGGTTCTTGGGGACATTTCCAAGAGTAGATTTAGCAGACTAATGTTGGAAAAGGCCAGGCTGCCATGGATTGAAGAATTAATAGGAAGTAAGGTTAAAATAGTAGAAGGTTCCTTTTTCAGGAAATGCGGCTGTGTTTCCACTAGAGAGAAGTTGTCACTTAACAGCTACCTCCATGGAAAACTATCAGTATAAATTTCCTTCCTTCTACTTTAAATATACAATTAATTTTTAGAATGAAATAAATTTTTGTTCAGCATGGAGATTATTAAAAGGATTACAACAATGAATCAAATAAAATATGAAATGGCCTGACACAGGGCCTGGTACATAGGAGAGACCTAACCATTATTAGTTTTCAGAAAGAACTAAATAAAAAAAATAACAGTGATCATGGTAGAGAAATGATAGGAAGGTATGATTCTTTTCTGTAGCATCTAATTTTTCTAAAATATAATTTGTTAATTTTATATTTTGATGTTTCCATTCCTAAGAAGCATTGCCATGAAAAATCACCACAGTGTGAAATCTCAGTTTCCAGTGTGAAATCAGTGTCTGTGAAATCCAAACACAATATAACTCAGTAAGCATTGGAAATGGATAGGCTATATTCAAGGTACAAACACTAATACAACAGATTTCTGCATTGGAATACATACAAAAATAAATCTAGTATATAACACCTTGCCAGATACATTAAAAAGTGATTAATACCTAAATGAACAAGTGAAGGGAATTCCCTGGTGGCGCAGTGGTTAAGAATCTGCCTGCCAATGCAGGGGACACAGGTTCGAGCCCTGGTCCAGGAAGATCCCACATGCCACGGAGCAGCTAAGCCCGTGCGCCACAACTACTGAAGCCCATGAACCTAGAGTCCATGCTCCACAACAACAGAAGCCACCCCAATGAGAAGCCCGCAAACCGCAACAAAGAGCAGCCCCCGCTCACTGCAACTAGAGAAAGCCCATGTACAGCAATGAAGACCCAATGCAGCCAAAATAAATAAATAAATATATATATATATATATTTTTTAAAAAAAGTGAAAATCTGTGGTTAATGAGTGAGTGAGACAGTGGGACACTGAAGGAATTACATAATTCATGAATTTGCATAAAAATATTTCCCAGGATTCTGTTCCAACCCTGCCATTCAAATCATCATTCAATCTCTTTCACCTTCCAATACCTCATTTGTGAAATGGAAAAAATAATAAATATATTACATACCTCTCAGGGTGGTTTTAAGAATAAGCTATTTAAGAAGCACCTACTCCATGCCTGGGGTAGACCCTGTGACTTGAACCCTGCCAGTGATCTGGAGTGGAGGAGCGCACAATTAAGTCAAGACCCATCAGAAAGAGCTGGAAAGGAACCCTTATTCCCAACGCCTTGTGGGTCCATAGGTGGCAGGAGGGAAACATAGAAAGCACACTCTTCACTCCCTTACTAACTCAGCCCAGAAGATGTGCAGCAACTCCCCTGATTGGTGAGTTAAAGATAATGAACTGAGCATGCTTGGTGTTTTTCTGTAAAGGTGAGCATTGGTACACATTGTGAATACCCTCAACTGTCCCTCTGTGCTAGTGCATGGGTCAGTTAAGTTTATCTTCCTCAAGAGTAAAATATTAAGAATTCCATTATGACTGCATATTTAAGCCATGGCTTGTCTTTCAGTGTTGTTCTTAATAGACACTTAGCTCTCCACCTCTCTCACTTGTTCCTAAACTCAGGTGCGGAAGACAGGAAGACATTTCTTCCCTCTAAAATCCCCAAAAGTTTCATTCCCAGTCATCCCACACAAAGACAGTCATTTGTGGAAATGTAGCAATGTAATAGGAACTTCTTTCACTTTTTTACCTATCGGAGAATGCACTCAAACCACCTCCCAAGACTCAGAGGAATAAAAGGGAGCCAGGCTTAACTACATAAGAGAACTAATCTTTTATTTTTTTAAACTTCTCCACTTCTAGCTCATCTCCTGTGCTCATTAAGTTCTGGCCACCAAATGTCCTACCTCAGTTTAATATTAACTTCATTTTTCCTTATTACCATCTCATGGATAATTAGCAGGGTCTCCAAAATACGGTGGGTCAAGTCTGGGTAATAAATCTTCTTAAAACATTCAGTTGAACCCTCTTTTATTGGATATTACTATCTATGTCTACTATTGACTATTTATTCTAGGTTTACCCCCAGTTCCCTGTATCCTCCCTTCACTACTTATACATTTTGCAGGTAGACATAAATACTTATTTTTACTTTATAGATATACACTTAATAGAATAATAGAATACCAGGCCAGTACTAAGTGATTTATTTAATTAGATGCTTGATCTCATTATCATTATTTTATAAATAAGGAAGTGGAGCTTCAAGGAAATCAACTCACTTCCTCAGTCATTCAGCTTGAAAGTGACAGACCAAGAATTGAATTCAGGTCTGGCTGACTCTTGAGCTCATGTATTTAACCACTGCTTATGGTTTTTGGTTGTGAAATGGCTTTGGAGAATTTTATTTTGTTTTTAATTTCTATTTTAGAAGCATTTTTCTTCGATGTTTTAACAGACATTAACAAACATAAAGAAAAGTTTAATTTTCTAGTGAATACCAACACAGCCACCACCTAGGTTCTACAATTAACATTTTACCATACTTACTTTAACCTATATCTGTCCACCAACCTATCCTTCTATCCATCCAGCATTCCATCTTATTGTTATGTATTTTAAAGTTGCAGATATCAGTACACTTTCTCCAAATATTCCAACATGTAGATCATTAACTAGAGTTCAATATTTGTTTATAGTTTTTTTTTCTTTTGAGTTAAAATTTACATACAGTGAAATGCACAAATCCTACGTGTACTATTACATAATTCCCTCTGCTAAAAAATACACAAGAGAGAGAAAAAATCCTTGAGGGGTAAGGAAGCTGGGACAGTGGTCTTCAAACCCAGTTAAGCTTTCATATGAAGAAAAGTGAATCAGGTTGATGTGCTGATTCAGTGCTCAGTCTCTGCTGTCCTACAATCTAATTGTAAAAACTTACCTTCTCTAAATATCAATTTTCTCATCTGTCAAATTGAGGTAATATTTCTTTCCTTCCAGGATTGTTGTGAGCATCAAATGAGATAATGCATGTAATATGCTTCACCATTATTGTTATCATTTTCATTAAATTAGTCATTTTTACTTTAAAAGATACAGGAGAGGGACTTCCATAATTTTATGTTAGTGAACTAGCTTGATCTGGGATTGGTTATAAACTCCAAATTCCAGAGAACTTATATAAGTTATTAAGGAACTGCTTCGTGATTAAGCTCTGAGCTTTCTTAGTTTATCTAAAGTTCACTTTCATTTGTGACCTCCACCTATATTCCAGGCTCTATTGTAGGATCTGGGAATGTTACAATGAGTAAGAAAAGACACCACCTCAGCCCTCATGAACTTATAGGAATGATAGGGAACAAATACTTATAAATGGGCGGAGGTAATAAAAGTTGTATAGAGGGTACTTTAGAAAGCATGTATCTGGGTGACCTAATGCTCAAGTCTCTCATAAGCATATTTTTGTTTAGAATAGCACCCCAAGGAGAACAAAAGGCTTTAATTATCTATAAAATATATTTATCATTTCTTCCCATCTTCATTCCATCCCTTTTCTCTTAGCCATCCTTTCCCCATAATAATCTATTAGAGAAGTGTTAATATTTTGAATGGTTAGCAAAAGCATCTGAAGGCATATGAATGACAAAGGATAGGACTCCTCATCATCAAATGATCCATTTATTAACAGCAGTTTACTCTTCTTTCTCTCCCTTCCCTCATTTTCAACAGCCAAAACTCAAGATATATGTTACAATGGGAAATAATAATAAATATGATTATATCTCAATTCACCTCAATGTTTAACAGTTCTTTGTCAAAGTAAATTGACTTTAACAACTAACAGTAACTTTTTTTTTTTTTTTTTACCATTTAAGCCATCAATCAGCATATTAACATCCTTAACATTAGTGTTTCTAATGACAAGATTACTATCTTTGAAATAAACTGCCAGCAAGGTACTTAGTAGTAACTGACCTCACCACTCTGGTATTCTCTTCATATGGGAATATTGCTTTAGTGAGATTTGGTTTAGATTTAGAATGTGCAGTTGAGCTAACATGTCTTACTGGCATGCCTCTAAGCATATGGCTTCTTTGAATATGCATTAAGAAACATGTATATTCAAAGAAGGGATGAAACATAATCTTACATATAACTCGCAGAAAAGAAAATAATCCCTAGCCTGCTTTTTTGTTTTCAGTACTTAGAGAGGCAAGCACCACCCTTGCCTCCACCCCATCTCTAACCCTTAGCCTTTTTACACAACTGCGCAAGTACGTCTTTCTTTAATGATTTAATATTTATAGCCTCTTTCTAGCCTTTGTAAAAACATACCAGAAAGATGTACACCATATCCATTCCCCTCTTATTGATTTTATTACAGATATTCATAATCTAGTCATATTACCCTGTTAGCAACCACATATTTTGTTTCAAGCATGTTAATGGAGGATAATTTCTAGCAGTCTTGTCAATCTATTAGAATTCTTCTTAAAGACCAGAGGAGCTTTGGGGACTTCCCTGGCGGTCCAGTGGTTAAGACTTCGCCTTCCAATGCAGGGGGTGTGGGTTCGATCCCTGGTTGGGGAGCTAAGATCCCACATGCTTCACAGGCAAAAAAACAAAACATAAAACAGAAGCAATATTGTAACAAATTCAATAATGACTTTAAAAATGGTCCATATCAAAAACAAAAAAAGGCCAGAGGAGTTTCAAACTTGAAAATTTTATCATCAACCACATGGGCCTGGATCAATCAGAAGGCAAATCAAACACTGAGGTAAGAAGATCAAGTAAGGGGGCTTCCCTGGTGGCACAGTGGTTGAGAATCTGCCTGCTAATGCAGGGCACACGGGTTCCAGCCCTCGTCTGGGAAGATCCCACATGCCGTGGAGCAACTAGGGCTGTGAGCCACAACTACTGAGCCTGCGAGTCTGGAGCCTGTGCTCCGCAACAAGAGAGGCCGCGATAGTGAGAGGCCCGCGCACAGCGATGAAGAGTGGCCCCTGCTTGCCACAACTAGAGAAAGCCCTCACACAGAAAAAAAGACCCAACACAGCCAAAAATAAAAATAAATTAATTAAAGAAAAAGAAGATCAAGTAATTTGTACCATCTTAAAAGCACTAATTTAAAGTAGTGTAAAAAAGGATCAGGGCCTTTAACTTATTTTCAATAGTACTTCCAGCTTGTTAGAGTCCTTCAGAGTCTTTGGTAAAATCAGACATGGTCTATTTTGTGGTCTCCAATCTTTTGAGGTGAGGTTACTTTATATTTCTTGGAAGAGCTACCATTCCCTGAATACCACCTTTAACAGGCCTTTCATCTGTGTGCATTATCTCATATCCTTACAACATCCCTATGAAAGAGGCATTTTTTAAATCTACAATTTAAAGATGAGGATTCAGAGAGGTAAGATAACTTGCCCCAAGTCATACAGCCAGTAAATGGTAGAGATGGGAATTTGAACTTGAACTTTACCTGATTCTGGGGCCTGAGCATCTACCTACTATATTATACTGAACAAATGAGATTCCTGGGTTCCTCTGAAGTTCGGCCATACACATACAAACCTAGGGGGAAAAAACCTCAATGTCTGGAGGAGGAGAGAGAAAGATGCCTGAGGTACCCTGAGTTCTGCTTCCTATCAGCACTGTCAAAGAGGTAACACATCCTAGAGAGGAATGGTAACAAGTCCTGGAGAGGAATGGCTGTGGGGTGTGTGAGACCCTTGGCACAGAAAAATCAAGCTTCAGCAAAGATTCCTGTGTCCAAACAAAATCAGCTGTTTGCCTCCATACCTGACAGTCATTCAGACTAGGATAATGGGCATCTCAGTGGTATCTGTATGATCAAATATCTGAAGACCAGAGTCTCTCAGCTAAAATACTGGTACAGTTTAAGACCCTAAAAGTATGACATAAACTCTACAGGATATAGAACCTTAAACATAAGAGTTTACATTTCCACTATCTCTATGGAATGGGGACTAAGAAGCAGAGATCATGTTATTATAGAAAACGAAGTCATACTTCTGGCACCCTGAGTCCATCCATGCCTTGTATACTTATTTCCGCCTGTAGTGTCACAATATATCCCATTTAACTAACACAGCATGTGAAGTACTAAGCGGTGAAGTGCTAAGCACTTAGCACAGAACTTGGCACATAGGAAGTGCTCCATTGTTAGATGAGCACATATTAGACAATAATAAATACCTTTTGAGTAGAACTAAATGTATGGGTCATACTAGGTATTCATTATATCTCTCATATAATTCAGTTGTTATTTCAGTATAATATTAAAATCTTATATACATTTTTTAAGACAAAACTTTAAAGCAATGAATCTTTAAATCTGATTTCAAAGTAGGTTTTTCTTTTCTAAATTCACAAATTGATGTCACATCTAGTCTAAATATATTACTTCCTATTATAAATAAGTTTATTAATATCTTACTCTCTTAGCAGTAGAATTTGGGCATGTGTGTGTGTGTAGTTTAAACATGCTAAATTCAACTTGGTCAACCTAAAATGCATATATATCTCAGGAAAATGTAAAGAAATCAAACAGTTTAATGTCATATAGTATTTAACAGACTTGTATTCTAGTGATATAAAAAGAATTATGGGCAACGATGTATGTGTGTGCTGTTAAGATGAGTCCAAATTATTTCAGCCCCATTCATGGTATTGGAGAAGTGCTCTGCAAATGTTTTCCATATAAATAGCGAATAAAGCTCACTCCCTCTTTGGAAATGTACTTATACTCTGTGCTAAAAAATGGAATTTAACTATAAACTATATTTTATATGCCATATTTTAATACTAAATTTGATGATTTTACATGAATTTCATTAAATATCAATAATAACAAACAGTACAGAAACAGTAATAACAATGTACAACAAAGCGTATCAACAGTAAACCCCTCCTTTCCTCACTTAAGTAATTACCACTAACAGTTTCTTATGTATCCTTCAGACATTTTTGTATTGCTATTTAACTTTTCATGCATATAGGATTTGTTTCCTGCCTCCCTAATTAGAGGCTGAGCTCATTAAGTACAGGGACTGCAGTATACACTTCTTCCATATTCCACATAATGTCTAACTGTACTGGACACCTTGAAAGTATGCAATAAAAATAACTATGGCTGTGATGGTTCTGTTGACTCTGTTAAAAAAGGGAAAAAAATGCAAGCCACGTAGAATATTATACCAAATCAGGGTAACATTTAAGGCCAAGTAGTAAAAAATCCTTGTTCAGTAATCCCCGGGTCATGGTACTAAATTAAGATGGTTCATTTTTTAAAATTTGGAATAGAGAGGCACTCATTCATTGAATAAATTTGTGCAGAGTCAACACCTGGCTATATTCTGTGGGATATACAGAAGCATGAGCATCTCATGAAGCAAGCATCATTATTAACTCCATTTTATAGACAAAAAAACTGAGATATAGAAAAGTTAATTATTTACCCAAGGTTATGCAATTAGTAAATGCCCAAGTTGGAATTCAAATTCAGGCAGTCAGCTTCTAAAGTCTATGTGCCTTGAAGGAAAGGAATAGACTTGAGAGTTGGTATAAAGGAAATATTAGAATGTGTTTAGCAATTCATTCATTGGTTTGGGGGGGTGGTTGTGAAAGAGAAGCAGGCAAAATGATTGTGAGGTTTCAAGCCTGGATTTCTCAGGAAATAATTTGAGACAACTTCCAGATGAGTATTCAGAAACACACATCAGTATTATATGTCCTCCCATGCAAATATGAAATCAAGTGTTGTAGTGATGACTTAAAGTTATAAAATATAATTATCACTCACTAAATAATATCACTTTATTTTCCCTGTATCATTCTACTACTCATACAAATATACTGGGATTTTCACATCAATAATAATGTAGATAACTAGGATATTCTAGACGAAATTTCACCTTCTTAGCAGACTCATGTGAAGCAGATTAATAAAGGATGATTCTCTGTGCTCAGAGGTTAAAATCTTGCCAAGCTAACATAATCATGGCAGGATCAAGTGTCTGCCAGTCAAGTATTCTTTCCTGTAGATTCTAGGCATTCAATTCCATGTTAACTGCTAGAGTAGATAAAAACAGCAGAGAACCTCAGCAGGAGTATAGAGAACAATTTTCTTGTACCAATATACATTCTGGATCAGAGTAGGTACTCTCTATTTCCTCTTGATATTTAGGGAAACTTTATGTCTTATTAAACATTATCCAGTGGTTCTTAAAAAAATTGCATGTGCAGATCCAAGGGTCAACAAGATTGAAAGAAATGTTACAACAGAGAAATTATAAGAATACTATGACTTCCAGAGACATTGACAGATATGGAACACCATGCCAGAATGCCTGTGTATGTTCTCATAAATGTACTTGGTGACCCCTGCCATGTGAGAGAAGCCAGAACTCACTCAATTGGATAATAATTACTGCCTTGAAAACCCTTTCCCTCCACACTATCTCCATGAATGTTTCTCTCTAAATATCAAACTTTTCCCTTTACTAAATGCTTGTCACTTGCAGAGAGCTGGTTAAAGGGGGAAAAAAAGGCAAAGTGATATTTGACGGGACTTGTTTTTCTGACATGCTTCTAATCTGGAAATCTGCAACTTGAACACAAATTTCTGTGCAGATTTGTACTTCAGAGACTTTGTAAAAGATCCTAAGTCCCAGCTTCTAGGAGAAGATTCGTTTCCTGCAGTATATTCCATAAAATGTAATGCTTCCGTGAAATATGCTCATCATGGAAGTATTAAAGGATTTAGAGAAGACATGTTGTTGTTAATATTATTAAGCTACATCTGCACAGTGATGCACACTGGATAGTAAGACAGGAATAATATATTCAGCCATCTTGATTTGCAACGGTAGAGCCCAAACCTGAGGATGGCAAGAATCCACAGATAAAAAACACAGTGCCACCACCCTACCCGGTCATCTTAATGAGTCACAGAAAATAAGACCTGCTGGCCACATTCTTTAGTCAGAGTTGATAGTAGACGGTAGAAACAGAACATATCTCTCATATCTCATATCTCATATCTCTCATGAAATATTCATGAAAACGTTTTGTTCAATAGGTATGTTACTTGCCTGCAGAAGATCTCCTATAACAACATTTCTGTATTTTCACGTGGGTGGCCTAAATCATTGTTTGGGGGGGTTGTGGTCAAACTGATTTTTTTTTCAAATAACAATTGGAAATACATTTGAACCCAAAAGTCTAGAAATATTTGAGCTACTAATTCCTCATGAATACTCTAGTCTTTTTGCCAAAATGTAAATTCTCTGCCTCCAAACAATTGCTCCACAATAGTTTCAATTTAATGATCTAAATTATTTTCCTCTATGTATACATGTACAGTTTCACTGCAAAAGTGAATAAATAGTATAAAGAATATGGACAGAGACACGATCCATAATTCTATATATCGCCTAATTTTAAAAGTGATTCCCTTGCCCAAGGTAAAATAACTAATAACTGGAGAAGCAGTACATAACTGAATCCCAGGTCTGGGTCAATGTGGAGTGAAGAATATAAAAAAGGTATTAACATTTTGCAAAGAGTATACATCTGTGTATGCAAAGAAAAAAATTTAAAGCTTATCCATGCATGAATTTTGACTTTTGTAAAAATACAAGCAGTGATCTACTTGAGCAACTGGAATGTAAATATCATTAATAAGTTTCTCTTTGCTTAGAAGCTCCTCAAGGACAGGGGGCTGTTTTATAACAGGTAATGATAAAGCTGTCTACTTTGGAAAAGTGAATTCACAATTCCCTCATTATTTGATCAGAATTTTCATGTAGAAAATCTTTTAGGCATTTACTTTGGAATAATCAATATCATTGCTTCTTCTAACACCATAAATAATTCTTTTTTTTTTTAACCTAGATTCACCACAGGTTCTAAAAGATTAACTTCATTTACTGAAACCATCCCAAACCTTGCCAATCTGTGTGTGTGTTCTCTGTAGAGGGAAACAAAATGAGCTAGTTTTCCGGAGAGTCACTTCATATACAGGACTAAGAAAATATATCTTAGAGACTAGGCAGCAGCTGGAAGGAATAGGGGTAGAATTTCATGGATCTCCTTATCCTACTGGATAGTAATACCATTAGTACTAATTATAGTTACAATTATAGTTACAATTCCCACACACATTGCCTCACACACCTTGGCCTTGAATTTATGTCTATTGAACTCCAAAACCAGTCTTCTCACACATAGGTGTAGCAGAGGCAGTACCAGAGAAGAAAACATGGCAATGATGAAACTTGTGGTTTATTTATCCTTTTTCAGCAAGAAAAGCTGCCAGCTAAATTAGAGTTGACTTTCAACTGTGGTGCCAGGAGATACAAGAGGGGGTCAGATACTGTTAAAGAGATTGGAATTGTCTGGAAAATACAAAATAAACAGTAAGTGCAGGGCTACTCCCTATGTAGTGGTACAAAGACTGGAGCCTTTACATATATATATACATATTTAGTAAAGCCTTCCTTAGAAGGGTGTGGAATGTGGGACCTCCAGGACTCACTGAGATTAGCCTCTATCAGAAGGGTGGTTAAAAGTTGCATAAGAGTTATAAGAGAGGGGGAAAAAGTTCCCAAGGTGGAGGTAAGGTGAGTTACTGTGACGAAAAGTGAGGATACTACTTGTACTGGTCAGGGTTCTCCAGAGAAACAGAACCAATAGAAAGTTGTGTGTGTGTATGTGTGTGTGTATATTTACAGTTGACCCTTTAACAATGTGGGGGTTCAGGGTGCCAACCCTCCATGCCATCAAAACTCTACATATAACTTGTAGTTGGCCCTCTGTATCAGAGATTTTGCATCTGCAGATTCAGCCAACATCGGATCGTGTAGTACTGTAGCATTTACTACTGAAAAAAATCCACATATAAGTAGACCCACACACAGGTCAAATCTGTATTGTTCAAGGTCAACTATATATATACACAGAGAGAGAGAGAGAGAGAGAGAGAGAGAGAGAGACTGAGTATAAGAAATTGACTTAATTTAGAGGCTGACAAGTCTCAAGATCTGTAGTCAGCAAGCTAGAGACCCAGAAAAGCCAGTGGTGTAGTTTCCATCCAAGTCCAAAGGCCTGAGAACTGGAGAGCTGATGGCGCATTTCCAGGCCAAAGGCTAGCAGGCTTGACATCCAGGTAGAGCCAATGTTTTAATTCTAGTTCAAAGGCAGGAAAAAACTGATGTCCCAGCTCCAAGGCAGTGAGGCAGGAGTTCCCTCTTACTTGCAGGATGGTCAGCCTTTTTGCTCTATTCAGGCCTTCAACTGATTGGATGAGGCCCACACACATAAGAGACGATAGTCTGCTCTACTCAGTCTACAGATTCAAATGTGAATCTCATCCCCAAACATCTTTACTGACCCAGCCAGAATAATCTTTGACCAAATATCTGGGCATCTCTTGACTTAGTCAAGTTGACATACAAAATTAATTTTGTATGTCAATTTGACTGGGTTGACTAGGTTAACTTAATGGTTATAAGTCATTAGAGCGGTGATTGCTAGAACTAATCCTCCTAACACAACACTTCTAGGGCAGTCAGGAAATGGTTGTCTAGAGGAATTGAGGGACTTCCCTGGAGGTCCAATGGTTAAGACTCCACACTTCCACTGCAGGGGGCACAGGTTCGATCCCTGGTTGGGGAGCTAAGATCCCATGTGCCATGCAGTGCAGCAAAAAAATTTTTTTTTTTAAATAGAAAAATTGAAACAGTGGACTGATAGAACAGTAACATGATGGCTCAGGTCTGCCAGGACATTAAGGCTATGACATTAAATATTTCCCCACAAAGAATTGCTACAACAGAGCTCTTTATAATAATCACCTGAGCAGCAGACCCAGTAGCGTTGCATGGGTAAATACTCCTTAAATATTGTTTCCAAGAATGAGTCTTCCCAATCCCACTCCTGGGCACATACCCAGAGAAAAACATGGTCCGAAAAAATACATACACCGCAATATTCATTACAGTGCTGTTTACAATAGCCAAGACATGGAAGTAATCTATATGTCCAATGACAGAAGAATGGATAAAGAAGATGTGGTACATATATACAATGGAATATTACTCAGCCATAAAAAGGAATGAAATTGGGTCATTTGCAGCAACATGGATGGCCCTAGAGATTGTTGCACTGACTGAAGTAACTCAGACAGAGAAAGAAAAATATCATATGCGGAATCCATAAAAAAATTATACAAATGAACTTATTTACAAAACAGAAACAGACTCATAGACTTAGAGAACGAACTTATGGTTACCAGGATGGGCGGGGTAGAGGGATAGTTAGGGAGTCTGGGACTGACATGTACACACTGCTATATTTAAAATGGATAACCAACAAGGACCTACTGTATAGCACAGGGAACTCTGCTCAATATTCTGTAACAACCTAATTGGGGAAAGAATTTGAAAAAGAATGGAAATGATTCTCCCCTAGACCCTCCAGAAAGGAACCCAGCACTACTGACACATTGATTTTAGCCTAATGCAACCCATACTGGACTTCTGACCTACAGAACTATAAGATAATAATTTTGCGTTATTTTAAGCTGCTATATTTGTAGTAATTTGTTACGGCAGCAAGAAAAACCTGATGCACACAATTGGAGTATAGAAAGTAGAGGAAAAAAGGAGGGGCATGTCATTCAGCTCCCTTCTGTCTAAGGAGATTTCCAAGCAGTAGATCCTTCAACTTAAGGAAAAATGCAAATGGTGTTCAGGAAAAGAAAATGAATGTTATTTGATTTGTCCTGAGTGAAGACTCTTATTTATGCCCAACTTTTAATTAGCTACATAAATAGTACTGAGGCAGGGATTTTAAAAATGCAGTGCTGATATATACAAACTATCTATATTTGGCTTTGGAACCGATGTTTATTATTATTAAAAGGACGCAGATCTTTTACTCTTTCCTCTTCTTCACTCTTAAAAGTCAATTGATAATCAAGAATTATATGTCTTCTTTTAGATCTGGCTCAACATTGTTAGTCATCAAGGATATTCAAATCAAAACCATATTAGACGGCTTCCCTGGTGGCGCAGTGTTTGGGAGTCTGCCTGCCAATGCAGGGGACGCGGGTTCGTGCCCCGGTCTGGGAGGATCCCACATGCTGCAGAGCGGCTGGGCCTGTGGGCCATGGCCACTGAGCCTGCGCCTCCAGAGCCTGTGCTCCGCAACAGGAGAGGCCACAACAGTGAGAGGCCCGCGTATAGCAAATAAAAAACATATTAGAGTCACAGATGTAGAAAACAAATTTATGGTTACTGGGGAGGAAAGGGAGGGGGAATAAATTAGGAGATTGGGATTGACATATACACACTACTATATATAAAATTGATAACTAATAAGGACCTACTGTATAGCACAGGGAACTCTACTTAATACTCTGTAATGGCCTATATGGGAAAAGAAACTAAAAAGGAGTGGATATATGTATAACTGATTCACTTGGCTGTACACCTGAAACTAACACAACATTGTAAATCAACTATACTCCAATAAAAATTAAAAAAAAAACATACTGAGAAACCACTTTACACTCTCTAGAATGGCTGGAATCAAGAAGAGAGATAATAACAATTGTTGGTAAAGATATAGAGAAATGGATCCCTCATATATTGCTGGTAGGAATGTAAAATGATGCATTCATTTTCTAAAACAGTCTGGCAACTCCTCAAAAGGTTAAACAGAGTTATCACGTGACCCAGCAGTTCCACTTCTAGATATATACCCAAGAGAAATGAAAACATATGTCCACATAAATGTTAATAATAGCATTATTCATAATAGCCAAAAGTGGAAACACCCAAATGTCATCTCATTATACAACAAAATGTGATATACCTATACAATGAAATATTATGTGGCCATTAAAAGGAGTGAAGTATTGACACATGATACAATATGGATGAACCTTGAAAACATTATGGTAAGTGAAAGAAGCCAGTCACAAAAGGCCATATTTTACATTATTCCATTTATATGAAATATTCAGAACAGGTAAATTCATAAAAACAGAAACAAGAACAGAATAGAAAAACCTATAGAGACAGGTAGTAGATTAGTGGTTGCCTAGGGCTGGAGGAAGGGAGAACTGGGGGAAACAAGAAGTGACCACTGGTAGGTACAGGATTTCTTTATGTGGTGATGAAAAATGTTGATTATGGTGATAGTTGCACAACTCTGTAAATATACCAAAAAACACTGAATTGTATATCATAAAAGTAAATTGTAATGTTTGTGAATCATCTCTCAATAAAGTTATTATTTTCAAAAGAACAGAAGAGAAAATAGTAACTTCTGAGGGTTAGAGGAGGGAAAGACTTTCTTGATTTTTCCTCTGTGATCTTGTATAGTGGAATAAGGGAGAGTAGAGAGGAATAAAAGCTGGGTTCCTTTTACTTTAGTATAATTTAAAATAAAAGTCATAGACTTGTTTCACTTATTTAGCAACTATAGACAACATACCCTATCAATTACTAACAAGAGAACTTGAAGTCTTAAAGTAAAGAATGTAAAAGAAGGTATGAACTATGTCCAACATTAAAATATACTCTATTTTGATTTCTATACTGGGGATGTTTGAATTTTTTCAGGCATTGTCTGCCACTGAGGTTTCTACTGTTAGTTTATTTTGTATCTTTATGAGGACAGTGATACCTGTTGGATAGTCACCTCCTCATCTGAGATTTTTAGAACCAGGTTAATTAGTAAATTTATCATACCCAGTTTAGAAGTAAAAAGAATCCCCCATCTGAGACTTCCAATTCATCTTTACAGATTATAGTATTCAATACATTAACCATAAAAAAATGGGATAAAAAAGGAGCAGCCAAGCCAAAATTGACTGAATCATCTGTCTAGGAAGCCAAAAGCAAGAGAACATGTGAAAAGAGAAGAGAAGGAGGAGTGAAGGTAGACAAAGTTATGGAGAAAGTAGAACACTAGAAAAAGTGAGAGACAAACTGAAATAGAGAGAAAAAGAAGCAGCTGAAAAGATGGTTTAGGCCCTGCAGTTAAAACTCCTTTGTTGGGTCACAGAAGGAACTTCACATACTCCACATACATATAAAGAATCCAGACTGAGAAATGTGCTATTAAAATTATTTTATCCGGAACATGGTGGCTAGGCCAATTGTAGCAAGGATGGAGTTTCTGCTGAGGGAAATGAGTTTTTCAACTTTCCCATTGGGAAAACAATAGTCCTTTGACTGGGAGAGAGGAAGATACTCCTTTTTTCTCAAATCCCCAAGAACAATGGGAACACTAGTCACCTGTAAAGAAGGAGGGGGTCAAGAGGCCCCAGTGTGGGAAAAATGTTGGCGCTTGCAACATGTATGGTGTCAGGGAGGACTGCAATTCAGGGACCCTTGTGCAAAGGCACAGACAGTGGATCTCTGATGGCTGGTTTTAAAATTTACTTTTTCTGTCTGATAATTTTCTTCTGCTAGTCCCAAACCGTCACTAAAGTTTTGTTAAGCATGAGAGTGAAATATGAACTGTGTTTTAAGGATTTACTTTTTACTGTGATGTCTTAATTCTTAGTGTAATGTGGATTGGGGTAAGAGGCAGCAGCATGGAGAAGCAGTTGTAAGACAGCACAATCTGACCAGTGGAAAAGCCTGAAGCACTTGCCCTAAGAAAGAATTGATAAGTGACCAGCAGACATACTTTTGGACAACCAAGCATTCTCTAGCCTTTCTTGGAAATACTTGGGAAAGGAAACTGAGCAGAGACTAGGTTACTTGGTTAGGTTAGTTAGGTGACATGAGAGAAGGAAGGCTGAGGCTAGGTTTTTTGGGTATTTAAAGGGAAAAGCAGCCATTGAAGGTCAGAGAGTTTGGAAAAACTTGGTTTTATAGTAATATTTAATTATCCAAAAAATGGAAAGGGAAAGCATCATGGTTTTGTGAACCTCCCATTACCTAGCTGTTGTGTGACCTTAGATAGTATTTAGATGCAATGAGCCCAAGATTTCTCACCTATGAAATGAGAAAGTAGATCATCTTTAACATTCTGTTAGTGTCGGCGTAATTGGAATAAGTGTTTGCTCTTAAGGTGACCACTGTGAAGGAAACAACCCTTGTGCATATGCTTTTAATATATTATTTTAAAAGTTAGTTTCCAGTATTGCATAGCACAAATATGTGCCTATATAGCACCTTCACAATTCCTTGTTTTCTGACTCTACAGCTCCACATAATGGTCTATAATTCTAAAATGTTCCTGTTTCTCCTGCTCCATCTTTTCTGATCACAACAGTAAGTTCTGATCATTATATAAAATTTAGAATACTAAAAATCATGAATATAAATTACCTAAAACTCCATTACATACAGATAGCCAGTATCAATATTTTTGTGTACTACACATAATTTACATATATATGCATACATTTCCATAGTTTTGAGACATTTTTCATTAAACAATTTATATTAGCTATGTTTCAATGTCAGCATAGATCTACATTATTACTTTAAATGCCTTTACATTATTCAGCTGTATGAATAAACAATAGCTTATAAATTGAATCCCCTCTTTCTGGACATTTAAATTGTTTCAGACATTTCAGTAGTATTGTAAGCAACACCGAAATGAACACTCTTATAACTGTTTTTGTTCACTATTATTTCCTTAAGATAAATTCCTTGAAGACTTGCTAGGTCAAAGAGTATGCACATTTTAAAGGCTTTTATTAAGTACTGCCAAATCACACTCCTGAAAAATGTGTACCATTATACCTTTCCACTTGCAGCACATGGTTGGGCCTTTTCTTCACATTATGAGAACAATGATGGGAATTTTTAAATTTTACTTTTGCCAACAAAACAGGTAAATAGCAGTATCTTGTTATTTTAACTTTCATCTATTTTATTAGTAGCGTAGGTGAGCATTTTTCATATATATTAGCCAAAATACTAATATACATATAAAAGTATTTTTCTGAATTGCTTATTCATTTCCTTTACAAATAGTTTTCTCATAAGTTTGTCACTCCTCTTATACATTGTCTTATAAATGGTGTTAGTATGGTTTTAAATAGGAACTATCAAGACAGATCCTAAAATTGGATGACAAATGTCACCTAGTATTCTCTCTCTTACCTTTCCTTAGGTACAAGGTACCCTTAGGAAAATTATCACAAATTAGGTTGCTGGATAAAGAAGAGAGGCCAAGAAAGGATCTTAAACATCAACAAATTCTAGTATTTCTTTAAATCACTTCATACTTTTTTGGTGGGTGAAAATTTGCTAATCTGCCCTGAGTAACAAAACTTTGACTCAACTGCACTTTACTGTACACAAACGCTGTGTTTACTAAAGAAGATGATAATATTAGGATAATACAGAGATTTAAGCCATATTTAATATGAAATCAGTGTTTCTATGTGAAATAAAACAATATTCTTTTCACATATAAATATTATGGTAGTTGAGGTATGCCAATACCATTTGTGAGCTCTTGCTTCCTCGTGAAATCACTAATAATTATACTAGTGGGAATATTTAATAACACAAGCTAAACAAACCTAATTACAACATCTGAAAAGACCTAACTTATTTCCAAAACAGTTGTTCAGAAAATCAACCAGGGATATCCCTAAGCTAGAGAAATGTCCTGATACTTTCCCTCGTGCTGCTTAGAGATTGTTCATTTAGTATAGATTCAATTGGAAAAAGTCAGGATTCATTTCTGTAAAGCCTCATCATCTATACAAAGTTTTTTAAATAACTACATTCTTTCTCTAGCCCTTCAGCATAATTAACTGCAGATGTAGTCTTCGTGCAAAAGAATTTCCAACAATTAATTGGCAACCTGCTGACACAGTAATTATGTTGTGAAAATCCAACTTTTCCAATATTTAAAAGTATATTACACTTGTTAAAATGTTTTCCTAGCACCCTGAACCTACCCAAAAATAATGAAAATTTTTTAAGTTATTTATTTGTTCTGGTACATTATTTTTTACTTGTCTTTCAGTCCAGAGACTGACAAACTCTGTTAAAACTTGAATTACACCTAAATAATTGTAAGTAATGCATCTTATTCCCATAATCCTTATTTTTATTGTATTTAAAGGGACATTTTCCCTTAAAGCAAGACAAGCTGGTGCGAGTTAATACCAATTTCAGCAGCTCTAACACTGGGATATTTTACCTGAAGTTGTAAATAGTGGTGGCGTTTAAGGTAAATATTACAAGAAAGATTTTTCACTTTCTTCAAATTTCATTTCCTATGGGGTGCAGTGCAAATGTTTTAAGTAGATGCCATCTGCTATGCCATTCATTGCCTTTCACCTCTTGTGTTCTCTTAAACTTCTACAAGCAATTCTTATAAATGAATTGCCTGACCAAAAGAACATTGTTAAAAACCATGGCAAAAAAACCCCACCGATCTGACTTGTATGTCCCCAGTTAATACCCTGGCCAAAACTAGAGGAGGTTGTGAGGAAAGCATTCCACACTGGAAATAGCTTGTAAATCACTGTCTTACAAACTATTTTGTATGTCTGGGGTCTGGAAATGGTCCAGTTGTATTCAGCATTACTAAAGAAAAGAGCTTATGTCATAGACTTTTGGTCAGGCAACAAACTGGTAGAGTACTGACTCCTTGAAGGAATGGATAAAAATTCAAATTGACCTTCAAAGACTGAAGATATAGGGAGTATGCAGGCAGGTAGGTGTTTACCAGGGATCAGTTCAGAGCTATTGATTTAGGGAAGGAAAATCCAAGAAAGAACAGGAGCAGTTACATGAAATCCATGAAGGAAAGAGGATTTTCTTTCTTGAAGACAAACCTGGATGAGTTAATACCAACTTCAACATCTTTAGTATCATGATACTTTACCTGGAATTACCAAGTAAAACTCAGTTATCCTAATTATATCAATAAATTATTATTTGAATTATCACTTCATGCCAAACACTCTGCTAAGTGCTTGATAAATAATATCTCGTTTAAGCCTGACAATAATTCTATCAAGTAGCCAGGTAACAGCCCCATTTTAGAGATAGGAAAAACGAGGATTAGAGGGGCAAAGCAACATGCGTAAGGTCACACAGCCAATAAGTGACAGAAGTGGGAGTCAATACCAAGACTATTAGACTTCAAATCTGTGCTTTCATCCTCTATATTGCCCAATTCCTGTAAATGTTCCTCTGGATTCTGCTCAAGGATGCTTAGGAGTAAACCACTTTTTCATCTTCTTTTCCCTTGTTACACCTATTGATTTAAAGGCTCTTTATTGCTGCTAACTAAAGGAAAACAGGGAATGATAAAAATATAAGAAGTTGGAAAGGTAAAAGAAATCTTTAATAGTAATGGATTGCCCTATATTTAATTGAAGTAGAAATTTACTAAGCCAGTTCTCATGATACCTCTGTGTATGATGGATATGACCTAGGGGCTCAACCTTACCCAGTGGTCTCACTAAGCTATAAAGTTTGATAAGGTTTCTCAGACATGAGCTACAAAGTGGATTTGGGGGTACCACTGCTAGGTAAGTGGAGAGTCTTAGTTTTCCTCTATAGATAGGCATCTGCTTTTCTTCCAGGTTGTACTTATTTCTTCTCTGCTGCTTCCCTTGGGCCTTATCTAGTCTTGAGTATGGACAAAGACAGTGCTTCTCTAGGTGGTATAGCATGGTAGAGAGGTGGAATAATAGAGCAGTTAAGCACATGGACTAGAGCCAGATTGCCAACTATAAAGCCTGGCTTTGTCACTTACTGGTGTGTGAGCTTGGACAAGTTACTTAACCTCTCTGTACCTCAGTCTCACCATTTGTTAAATAGAGATAATAATTGTACCTAATTAATAATACGGTAGTAAGGATTACATGAATAATAATTTGTATAGTCCTAGTGCATAGTAAGCATTGCAAAAGCATTTTCTATTGATACTATTTCACTTTCAGATTTTAGGAAGAAGGACCTTGTAATTCCTTCTTCTGTCCCTATGGGAGATTCTGGCCACTGGCAGTCCTGTTTCCTTTCCACCTGTTTTTACTCTTCTATAGAAGAGTCATAGATCAGTGACTAATACACTGGAATACTACTCGGCAATAAAAAGAACAACCTACTGATACAGGTACAACTTGGATGGATAGTAAGGTTATTTTGCTGAGTGAAAACAGGTCATTCTCAAAAGGTTACATGCTATATAAATCCATTTATATAGCAATCTGTATATTTTTTTCATTTCAAGTTTGAGAACAAATTAACAGTTGTCCGAATTTAGGGACAGAAGAAACAGTTTTGAATCTTGATTTTAGTGGTAGTTCCATGAATCTATATATGCGATAAAACGACATAGAACTATGCACACGCACACACACACACACACACACACACAGGAATGCATGTAAAATCTAGCAAAACCTGAATGATGTCTGTAGATTATACCAATGTTAATTTCCTGGCTTGGGTATTGTACTATAGGCATGTAAGGTGTTAACATTAGGGGCAGCTGGATGGAGGGTACACAGGACCTTTCTGTATTATTTTTGCAACTTTCTGTACTATTTTTGCCACTTTATCTCAAAATAAAATTTTTTACATGTTGATTAAGTATGCTTTTACCAATAGACAAAGCCGGGCTAATTTCCCTATTTGACCAAGGCCAAATTCACCATACTGGTATTTCAGGAACACTATAAATTAGGAGAATTGTTAATAGTTGTGCTGCAGAAAGAGTTTTTCTGAGGTCAATACATTCAGAGCACATGACATAGCCCCTCCCCTCTTGGAGATTCCTCTCTACATTGCTTGTGGTTTTCAATCCTGCCCATGTACCAGAATTATCAGAATAAAAATTAAAGGCAGAAATAATCTTCAAGTCAAAGAAATAGCCACAATCCCAAGCCACACATTGGAAAGAATTTCTTCCACTTACAATGAAATTTGAACAACAACAACAAAAAAAGCAGGACTCTGAGCTAATGCTTGCTGTTCCCTTAAGTGTTCAAGCTCTGAACATCTGACTTAGAACTGTGGCAGACATCAGACGTCGAAAGCAGCAAGAAATGACCCCTTATGGAAACAGCTCCATAACACAGAACAAAAGGGGAGCTGGAGTTAAGGAGAAATTATACCAGCACATCATCTTCATTTTCTGAGAACCTTTAGAAACTGCTTCAGTATGAGGAGAGAGACAAGCAACAAGTAACTCTACAGATGTTGGCCAGTCCATTGAGCAGAAATTAACTACAAGATTGCCACAGGATACCTCTAACTCAAGGCATTTCACTGAGTCATGCTGACCTGCCCAATCCAAATCTGGTGCTCGTGAGGGCTGAGAAAGGAGAGAATAGCATAAACTGAAGACTGAAATGGTCTCCAGCAGAAAATATAGCAATTCGGAAACAATGATATGAGACAAACCTGAATTGAAGCTTCTGAGACGCTCAAGCTCATTTCCTCCTACCTCTTCACACATCACACTTCAGCAAACAGTTGCCCCCATTCAAAGCTGGAAAAAAAGGGACAACACCTAAGCACAGATGATTTAAAAATAAGCAGCAGAACAGCATAAGCAAAAGGTAGACAAAGGAAGAAGAAACTGAAGAACAGGTTCTGAATATTTTTAAAAAGCCTATTTTAATAGGTAAACTTTACAATTCTACTGAAAAATATTAAAAATACTTGATTAAATGGAAAGACACAGCTTGTCCTTGGATAAGAAGACTGAATAATATGAAATTCCTGATTCTCTGTAAATGAATCTATAAAATCAAACAAACCCTAATCAAAATATCCATAGGCTTTAGGGAGGGAGACTAAAAAAGAGTGATACTGCAGTTCATCTGGGAAAATGAATAGGTGAAAATATCCCCCCCAAAAATCTTAAAAACAAGTTTTATAAGGAACTTTTCTTATCAGATAATAAAATATATATGAGAAATTTCTCTTTTAGAAGATTTATACTGGCACAAGAATAACACTTCTGAACAGAACAGTCCAGAAATAGGCCCAAACACATAAGGGAATGGATTATATAATAAAGGCAGCAATTAATTACATTGGATATTTAATATTCAATAAATGGTGTCAAAACAATTGATTAGTTGTATTGAGAGAAAAAAAAGGGGTATAGCTACCTCAATCCTTACATAAAACTTATTCCAGAAAGATTAAAACTTTAAATGAAACTATAAGAGTACTCTAAGAAAATATGAGCAATTCCAAAAAAAAAAAAAAAAAAAGATCTTGGTGTGGAAAGGTCTTTCTAAACTAAATACCCAAAATCTGTAATGGGGGTAAAAAAAAGATAAATGTGACTTTATTAACATTAAAACACTTCTGCAGGAAATAAAGAAAAAACAACTGAACAAAATCCAAAGGTAAAATATTTCACTATATGCAACATTTTTCCTTAATTCATAGACGGTGGTTACAATTACCAATCAGTTGGAAAAAGATGCTCCTAACCTAAATTCCCGTAAGAAACTGATGAAATACATTATGGTATATTATGTTAAACAGAATGAAGTTTACATGCACTGATATAGAAAGGGTTCCAAAATATATTAAGTGAAAAGTGAAAGGAGTAGAATAGTAGTTATGTTAATAAAGATAGATATAGACATTTTCTTTTCATATGAAATGTGGTTATCTTTGAAGGTAGAATTGTTTAAAATAATTTTTATACTTTTCAGTATATTTTCCAAATTTTCTATAATGAACATATTTTATAATCAAAAGATGTAATAAAATAATAAAGTGATAACTTTCAGTGACATATACTGCAAAGAAAATATACTTAATCCCCTTAGTTTACATAACTTATGAGTAGAAGTTGAGAAGACCACTTGCAAACACTAATGTCTATTAGCAACACAGAAGGAAATAACAGCTCCATTGTTTTTATAAATCCCGCTGTCACGCAAAATTCAAAAACATAAGTAATCTAGGAGACTTGATATTAATGTTATTAAAAATTCTTAACTCTATGCTACTTTATGCAAATGATAAAATTTTGTAATGTACCATAGCACAATAAATAATTTATAGCACAGCAATAAGGTACACCTGGTCCAGGTTGGTTTAAACCCTTCCTACCTCTGAGGTGAGACAAAACACACGTGAATTGTCTCTTTAAAGTACTTTTTTCCCAAGTAAATATTAGCTTCAGTGAAGAGTTCTGATAATTTTACCAGTTACTCTCTAAAAGCTATATGATAAAAGGACATCATAAGGACTAAACTACATAGAGGCTTTAGAGAATGTGTTGTGTTCCAGATCTCTTGAAAAGAAGTATATTTCTAAATGCCATGTGTTTTAATACTTAAATATTTCATTTTTAAATTTAAAAGATATACTCCACAAAAAACACAAAACATAAAATTTGAAGTAATGCATAAGTGTGTTGAAGTTATTATACTGCAGGTTGTCCTAATCCTTACACTGGTGGGCACGAACTCTAATCAAGTGAGGATTTATCCTTTTTACAAGAGCGTGCAATTCCTTTTCAAATTCAGCTTCTATCTTATCACTTGACCCCTGAAGCCTTTTGAGGGCAAGGACACCTGTATCGTTAGACCCCGTCAGAATGGGGCATTGGCATCATTTGACTATCCATGTGGTCCCTTTCTTCACTTAGCTCAAGTTTCTTTCCTGACCTCTTCAGCAGTCTCTGCTGCTGCTTAGGAAAACCCCTTCTTACCTGAGTTTGCCACCTTACAGGAAAAGAACAAACTTTTAGAGTGAAGACCCTGGACGCTCAGTGCCCAATTCAGGATCGCAAAAAATCACAAAGGAGAAGGCGGGGACGACTGCAGCGCGGAGGAGGTGACGACCTCTTCGGTCGGGCTCGGGTCAGAGAAGGGAACGGCTGACCTCAGCCTTGAATCACAGCCAAAGGAAACAGCTCGCCGATTAGAAGGCACCGAGGAAGGCCCCGTAAGACTCTTCTCACGCCCATGCACCCAGCCCAGGAGCTTCGTTCCCACCCAGCTCTTCTTTCTGGCATCATTCATTGGCTGAGCGAGTGTGATGGACAAACCTGCAGCCCAACGAACGTGCAAGCCCATCGGGTTTCCCGGCTCTTTTCACCTTTGACTTAGCCTAGGTGGCTGAAGCACCCACCACCCACCGTTTGCATTTCCGGAATACTAGCTTTTACTGATTCAAAAATCCATGACACCAGCCTGTTCCCCACCCCTACCCCCATCAGACTTAACCTGAAAAGGCAAAAATACCAATACAGGTAAACTGGGACGAAGTGAGAGAGTGGCATTGTAATGTACACACTACCAAATGTAAAATAGATAGCTAGGGGGAAGCAGCTGCACAGCACAGGGACATCAGCTCGGTGCTTTGTGACCACCTAGAGGGGTGGGATAGGGAGGGTGGGAGGAAGACGCAAGAGGGAGGAGATATGGGGATATATGTATATAGCTGATTCACTTTGTTATACAGCAGAAACTAACCCACCATTGTAAAGCAATTATACTCCAATAAAGATGTTAAAAAAATAAATAAATAAGTTGTCTTTCGAATTAGCTTCTTACACCCACTCAACTTGACTTGAGACAAGAAGCTGTGATAAAACCTAATCAAAGTGATGGACTGGGAGAAAATACACCAATCTATTATACATACAGGGCATATCTTTCTGTAGTATGCTTCTGAATAATTGTTATTATCTGCACTTCTCTTTCTATTTTGCAAATATTCTATAATGACATGCATTCCTTTAACATTGGAAAATACAGAGCAGGAAGGGGCTAACTACTTCGGCAAGTGTTCTAAGATGCAATAAGGATGTTGCATTCCATGTAGAAGTTTTAAGGGCTCTACTGTCTGTGATGTCTGGCAAGCACAGTATATATTCCATTTGAGAACCTCTGCATCAGTGAGCCAGGTACATGCTATTTATTATAGTCTTCGATTCTGCACAGACTTATAAGTAAATCTGCTGCCACACCCCTCCTTGATGGTTGCAAAAATCTCAGAACTACAAAAATGTGACTCTCAGAATATGACTGCTATTGCTAAAAGCAATAATTTACTTTCTGATTTTGTATAAATTGTAACCTAAATATCCAAACATGCATGATTGGTTAAATATCTATCTCATAGGTTGGAATATTTTTACATTTATAGACAGGGGGTGACTATTGTTAAGCAGGGATAAATGCAAGATACTAAACTATATATATTGTGGGATCTGAGAAGACTAGTAGGTAATTTTATGCCTAGTGACCCAGAAATTCCCAAATCCTGTCTTCCTCTTGCCACAGCTCTTACCTGTAAGGTCCTGGAGGAAAGTATATGCAGTTGGGGAAATGGCAGATGTGAAATAAGATATTATTTGTTGTACTTGTGACTTTGTGCCCAGTACAAAGCTCTTTGGTAAAGTGAGTTTAAGGGGCTTCCTCCTCACAATAAATTCAACCCAAAATCTCCGGATCAAACTACTCTGTAACCAACCACATGGTGCAGAATTGGTGAAAGCATAATGTCACCTATAAGGAAAAATAAACCACATATGGGAATGAGACCTCTTCCCAAGTCACGGTGGAAGGTGGGCCTGGGTCATTTACCCATCCTACTCCTGGAAGTGAAGACAACAACTTATATGGATGTCCTTTCTGGGTGAGGCACTCCTGCCTATCTCCCCTCTTCTCCATCCCTACCTCCTCCCATCCTTTCCACTCCTCACCCTCCTCCCTTCCTTTCCACTCACCCTCCTCCCTTCCCTCCTCCCCTCTCCCTTCCTTCTATCCCCTTTCCTTTCCTCCTCCCTCCCACTCTCTTCTCCTTCCAACCCCCTCCTCACTCTGGTACCCTCCCTCTCCCTCCCCACTTTCTCTACTTCAACCCTCCTCCCCATTCCTTCCTCCTCTTCTCTTCCTCTCTCCCCTATCTTAGTCCTTCTCCCCTGTCCCATTTCTCTCCAATCACTGGAATGTGTACCCACCAAAAAAAGAGCTAAGATCTGTGAAATGCATCAGAATGTTAATTATATTGATAGTTATATATTTTTAAATGCCCTTTTTCCTAAGGATTCTCTACTTTTTCTATAATAAGCACAATATTTTTTATAATGAGGCAAAAATGGTAGATTTTTATAGCACGATACATTTTGACATTTATTTATTTTAGATTGTAATAGAAGAACATGAAAAAAATACCAATGATGTAAAGTGATCATTTCCAGTGAAAGGCAAAGTAAAACATATTACAAAGAAAATGTGGTTAGTACCTTTAGTTTACAGTTACGCAGGATAAGATGAGCAAACTTTTTAAAAATACTATGTTACATTAACACCTCAGTGGTAAACAATAACTTCATTATGCTTAAATTTATAAACCACTATGGCACATTAACAAGCTCACAGTCGTATCATATATGGTCTTGATGGACATTATTAAATGTATGCTAAGTTTTTTCAAGCAGTCAAATTTCACAATGCACTGTTTTAGTTAGTATAATACTGTATTTCTATAGCAAAGTAATGAAGGCACAGCTAGTACAAGCAGATTCAAACCCTTAGTCTTCTGGGCTGGAAAAAGAAAAAAAAATTTGCATTGATGCTTCAGGAACTTTTTTTTTCAAGCAAATATTTGCCTCAGTTAAACAATTCTGACAGTTTTCACAGCTACATTCTAATAGGAACATGACAAAAGGACTTCACAAAAATCAAAACTTTGTAGCACCAAACTAACATGCTTTAGATAATTGACAACAGTTTACATATTTTGAAGAATATTACACTACAACAGGCTAGATAGAATAAACTGATACTTAGACAATTTAAGACAATATTTTAGGCTACCAAGAAAGTACGAAAACTCAAGACTGTGAGGAATACTAGTGCTGAGGTTACAGGACAGGTTGTTGTTGTTGTTGTTGTTGTTTTCCCAAGACTATATAAACCTTCACTTCTGCTTGAAATTTGAGATTCTTGAAAATTCTTTCATGCAGCCTCTATTTTATTTTCGATATTTCCTGTTTCTATAATCTTTACCAACATCATAGTTACCATTGACTTCTCCTGTATAGTAATAGATTGATTTCAGGATGACATTATCATGTAAAATTTGACCAATTTCAAAGTCCTCATCAAGGATAGCATCTTCTCGTGGTTCAAGCTTTCCAATTGTAGGAATCTCAGGAGGGCTAAAGAAATTGAAGAATGATGCATTAGGAACCACTCTTGGCTGGGTTTCAACTTCTCCAGTAGCAGTTGTGTGACTCCGGGTGGTTGCCACTGTAACATCCTTTGCTCTTCTCCAATCTATCTTACAGCCTTTGCAATCTTGGATTTCCCAGCCCCAAGAGAAGAAGGGATCATTGTGATCTGGCTTTGACTTTATTATATATGTCTTGGTCAGCACCTCATTTTTGAAGTATGGATTTGGTAGAAAGCAAAATTCAAATGTGTAACTTATAGGCCGGCCAGGTTTTGAGAACTTCAGGCTAACATCGGACAGGAACTTCAGAATGGGCTCATCATACTTCTGAATCATGGGCCCCAGCTTGTCAACATTCTTTAAGACAGTCAGCCAATAGTCGGGAATGCCTTTAGGATCTTCTCTTTTAGGCTTTCCCTTGCGAGCTCTTTTAAGAGCTCTTTCTTTAGGCCAGACCTCAGAAACTCTTTTAGGAGCCTCTTTTCCTGGAGCCCTTGCCTTAGCCTCTGTTACTTTAGGCTGCTCTTTATCTTCTGCCTTTGCCTGGGGGGATTCTTTCGGATATTCTTTTACTTCAGTCTTGGCCTCCAGAGCATCTTTAGACTCTGCTTTTTCTTCAGCCTTTGCCTCGGGATTTTCTTTCGGAGCTGCATTTTCTTCAGCCTTGACTTCAGGTTTTGCTTTCGGGTCATCCTCTTCTTCCTCACCCTCTAAGGCAGGCATCTCACTAGGGCCTTCTTCCTGCACCTCCTCATCACTGCTGAACACCTCATCCTCCGAATTCCATTCACATTCTTCTTCTGTAGGCTCATATTCTGCATTGATGATTCGAAATCGCCGATCATACAGAGGCCTATTGAGTTCGGCATATTTTCGTTCGAGATCGTGAATTGCCTTTAAGAACAGGGCGTCTACCTTGTCACATTCATCTTGAATATTTCTGAGCGCCTGCACACGATTTCTAACTGCCCGAGGCAGCTGATCCACGAAACTTCTACCCGACGGAGCCCGCCGCGCACTTCTGGAAGGCCCAGGTACCCTCTTCTTTCTATAGAAGCGGCTGCAGCTACTGCTGCTGCTGCTGCTGCTGCCACTACCACTGCTGCTGCTGCTGCAACTAGTGCTGCTGCTAGAGCTGCTGCTGTCAGATTCTTCCCCAGAATCGCTAGACGAGCTAGCCACCATCTCTTCATCCACCCCCTGGGCGGCAGGTTTCAAGACCCTGTTAGGATCCGCTTCTGCCATTTTGCAAGCCTGCACACCTTTTAGGGTGGTGACTACCGCGCGCCCACAGATGGGCAGAAAATGACTCACGGATGCTTGGGTGGCGGCGGCGGAGGCTCTGGCTGAGGTGTTGGCAGCGGTGAAGGCAGCAGGAGCGCGGGGCGGGGCGCGGCTGGGCCGAGGAGATCGCAACGGAGGTGGCAGCGGCAGCGGAGACCTGGGCGAGAGCGGCGAAGGCAAGGCCTCTCCCAGCTACAGCTGCGGCGGACTGAAGCGTGCCGCAGCCGAATGGCGCAGTGCAAGACCCCGAGATCTCTTCACTGCTTACATCTCGAGCCCCCTCCCCTCGCAGTCAGATCTCTAGTTCATTTAGTTCCCAGTGTGCCCTCAGCTCGCACCTCACTTGCTGGGCAAGCTTGATTGACAACCTCTCAGCCCAATGAGTGACCAAACGCACCTCCCCCTCCAGGCTCCGCCCTCCTTCCCAGACGCTCCTTGGCTGCTGAGGCAGACACCCCTGGAAGACGTTTTGTCCCCCTCAAAATTCTATCTTTATAGTTTTATAATTACAAAAAAAAAAAGCTTAGATATGAGGTAAAAATACTAGTCATGATTCCTAACAAGGGAAGAGGAATATTCTTCTCCCATCCGCTCATCCTTAATTCCCGCTTGGTTTGTCAGGGGCCTCCTAACAAAAATCTGTTTTTAAAAAAATTGGGTGAAAATGCTCCAAGTGTCATCATTGGGTAGTGTGATTATTGATGATTTTTAAAATTCTTTTTCTTTTATCTAATTGTTCTATGAGCATGTATTTTTACACTGGGGGAAAAAGGGGGAGTCGTTTATTGGCGAAGGGGGGAGGGGCTACAAAGCAGGCATATTGCATTCCACGTAGCAGTTTTAATAAGTGCTGTCTGTGATGTTTGGCAAGCCTGGTTTATATCCATCTACAAGGTTTGCGAACCCATGTTGCCGTGAGTCAGTTACACCATTTTTACTATATTTTTCTTTTTAAGCTGGCATATAATAGACCCCATCCTTGCTGCTGATTTGCCACGTAGTTCTTCTCAATGATTGTAACAACCTTATAGATAAAATAAAAGGGCATTCAAATGTTAAGTAGTATTATTTAAAAGCAGATGGTTTGTTCTATACTTTCATGCAGCAGTTTTCAATTCCACAAATAGCAGGACGGGAGGGGGAATCTGTGCTGATGAAACTGCATCCTCTGTCAGGGTGTTCTTTACATTGTCATCTTCCACCAGTTTCCTTCTAACACTGTAAAATTCTAGCCATACTAAAGTATGATTTACAAGTCCAGTAATATATGAATAAACTTTTGCAAAATGAAGTTTAAAAACAGGTATCTGTTATTTTTATTTACAGGATTCTTTTCTGCAACAGAACAACTCCCTTGGTACAACCAAAAAGACCAGTGTTTACTTTTCATTAAAAGGTAAGGAACATATTTAGCCCATTTTTATGAATGACAAGAATTACCTATCTGTGTTTGAATAAAAATTCACAAGATATAGTCTTTTAAAGACTTAATTGGAAGATATCTTAGTAGTTCTATGGAAGGGGAAAAATCCACAGAGGTGATTTGGAATGCTAATGTAGAAAATAACCTAATTAATCACATTCACTTTGTAAACCTGCTCATAGAATACAAGTAGCAAATTAAAATATAAAATATGATGAATTATTCATTTCAAGTGAGGAAAATATTAAAGTTAGATTAACCCTTATGTTACCTTTTTATTATAGGATTTGTGCTTAGTCATTTAGTCATATTTTTTAAAAGTTAGGAAACACTTTTATTTTCTATTTTGTAAATGAATTTACTTTTATTGTTTATTCCTGGTTGTCAAAGTATGTAAGCATTGTAAGGAAAAATACAATACAGAAAATTCCAATGATAATAAAAACACAATCTTAATCATTTGTTAACCATTGTTAGCATTTTGATGCATTTCCTTCCAGAATTTTCTTTGTACATATTCACACCTGCCTGTTTATATATGCTGTTTTATCTATGTGACATCGTATTATGTCTTGTAATCTGCTCATTTATCAATTAATTGTGACTATACTTTCATAGTAAATGATCAACATCTTATTTTAAAATAGATGCATATTCCATGGAAATATTTGCCTTAATTTATTTAACCAGATTCCTATTGTAGGGCAGGTACTTCCCAAACCATCTCTCCACTAACATTCATATTTTCTCCTGTTATAAAAAAGTTACCCCTGTATACCTACTATATGCACTTGTAAAAATTAGTCATATGATGAATTCCTAGAAATGGGAGTGCTGGAATAGTTGCATGCTTATTTTACTCTTTGATACATATTGCCAAACTTCTCTCCAGAAAAATTATCACAATTTACAGTCCCACCAACAATGCATGAGTTCATTTATTTAGTCATTCAACTAATATATTTTTGTGCCTGCCATGTGCCAGGCACATGTGGTAGAGGATGATGATATAATGCTGAATATAACTTACTGGGTGCATATCCTTTCATTTTATAATTTTAATTAAAACATATACTATGGAAACAATGATTTAAATCAATGAAGTTATGCTGTAAATATTGGTCTACAGATTATTATTTTCCTTTAAAACAATGGATGTATTTTGGTAATGAATGCACTTATATTTTATAGTACCTTAATGGTTTCATATACATGTTAAACTTTGTACCAACAAGAATTAGTATTTTGGAGTTAGCAATGAGTTAGGGATTCAGACTTTTTTAATGTATCTTTATTAGCTAGTTAATTTTCTTAGTACCACTTATTTGATAATCTTTCTGTCTCACATTTATTTGAAATACCACCTTTACTGTATTAACTAAATTGTTTGCTTCTGTTTCTGATTTCTGATTTCTGATGCATTGTCCATAATTTATCTGCAAATAACTGAGGCAGTTTTTTAATAACTTTATCTTTTCTGAAAATACTACAGGTTGAAAAAAGTCAGTACATTGAAATCCAAATAAGAAATTTAAAATAACTCAAAATACGCTGAGATAATCACTATTCATATTTTGATAAACATCTCCAAATTAATTTCTTATTATTATGCATTTCTATTTCTTAGATTAGTGGTAAGATTGAATGTCTTTTCATATGTTTATTGTCCACTTGGGAATTGCTTATTCATATCCTTTGCTTGTTTTTCTACTGAATTGAGAAAGAAACTAATCAGTGGTGAAATCCTAAGGGTAAAATAATTTTGACCTTGATTTAAGACAACTGTGACTCCTTTAGAAAATAACTCTCTTCTGATTTATGATATTGGACAAATGTGACTCAACTACAACTTTCATTCTAAAATTATCTACTTAGAGGCTTGTTTAGATGCTTTTCAAGAATTAATACTTAATCATTCACACCGATACAGAAAAGTTTGGAATGGAACAGGGAGAATAAAAAGAGAAAAAAAGCTTGTAAAAAAACCTTATACAAAGATAATATATTAATGAGCTATTCTGATTTTTGATTGGAAGTCTGTTGTCCCAAGCCATAGATTTTAGGTGCCTTTTTCTAACAACAGTCTACTTTTGATGTGTATACAATACTTTAGGTATCTCATAACACACTTATTTTTGTAGCTTTTTTGGTCTCTTAGTTAACTTAATTTTATAATGGCAGGTCCCTAAAATAAAATAAATTTTATATTCATATAATGAATATAATTTATGTATAATGCCATATTTTTTCTATTTTTATATGTATTTGTGCAAGCATATAATATGCTATTTTTCTTCATAAGGCTATCTATAAATTACTTGCATAGTAATATGATCTCTGTTCCATTATTTTATAATATTCTTTTTGGAGGGTTAAATGTTCATAGTTCTACATGAGATGATGCTTAACACAGAATCTATTGGTATATTCCAAGCTAAACATGGCTCTTGGACATCTATTTACACCTTACCTGTTATGAACATGTACACAATCCCACCCACCACCCCTGCCACACAAACACACATACATAATACACAATGAAAACTGCTGTAGCATTATCTTTTGTTGTAGATGTTTAAGAAGCCAAGCATTGCAAATTCATTTATTTTTGGACTTGTTTGTTTTTCCTTTTTTTTTTTTGGTTCATCTAGATAGATTTTATCTGAATAAACAAGTTAATTCTTTTTTAAAACAATTTTATTGAAGTACAGTTGACCCTTGAACAACACAGGTTTGAACTGCATGGACCCACTTATACACGAATTTTTTTCAGTAAATACTACAGTACCACACAAGCTGCAGTTACTTGAATCCCTGAATGCAAAACCGTGGATACTGTGGCAGGCTATAAAGTTATACACAAGATTTTCGACTGTGCAGAGAATGGGTGCCCCTAACCCCCGAGTTGTTCAAGGGTCAACTGTGCAATAGATAAAATCGTACATAAAGTGTACAATTTGCTAAGTTTTGATAAATCTATACACCTGTGAAGTCATCACCACAGTCAATATAATGAACATTTTCATCACCCCCAAAAGTTTCATCATGCCCTACTCCGTCCCTAGGCAACCACTGATCATCTCTCTGTTTCTATAGATTAGCTTGCATTTTCTAGAAAGTTATATAAATGGAATCATGCAATATATCCCTCTTTTTGCTTATCTTCTTTCACTTAGCATAATTATTTTTATATTTTTCTGTATTGTTATGTGCATAAGGAGTCATTTTCCTATTTTGTTACTGAGTAGTTACCCATTGCTTGGATATATCACAATTTTTTGATGGACATTTGTGTTTTGAGTTTTGGGCTATTATGTATAAAGCTGCTATGTTCATTTGTGTATGTCTTTGTATGGACATATAGTTTCATTTCCTTTAGAAAAATACCTAGATGTGGAATGACTGGATCACATGGTATGTGTATGTTTAACTTTTAAGAAATTAGCTATTTTCCAAAGTGATTGTACAATTTTGCATTCCCACTAGGAGTGCCAACACTTGGTATGGTCAGTCTTTTTAAATTTAACCATTCTAATAGGTATGTAAGAGTATCTCATTGTGGTTTTACTTTGCATTTCCCTAATGACTAATGATGTTGAACATCTTTTTGTGTACTGATTTACCATCTACTTATCTTCTTTGTAGAAGTATCTATTCATATTTTACCCATTTTTCTATTAGGTTGTTGTCTTACTATTGAGTTTTGAGAATTCATTTTCTACTCTGGATACAAGTCCTTTATCAGGTATAAGCTCTGCAAATATTTTCTCCCAATCCATGAATTTTTTTTCATCCTCTTAAAAAAAAAGGAAAAAACTGAAAAACTGCCTTTCACAGTTTTTCAAAGAGCAAAAATTTGTAATTTTGATAGAGTCCAATATATCATCTTCTTTTATTTTATGAGCCATGCTTTTTTTTTTGAACATCTTTATCGGAGTATAGTTGCTTTATAATATTGTGTTACTTTCTGCTGTATAACAAAGTGAATCAGCTATATGTATTTATGTATCCCCATATCCCCCCCCTCTTGCATCTCCCTCCCACCCTCCCTAACCCACCCCTCTAGGTGGTCACAAAGCACTGAGCTGATCTCCCTGTGCGACGGGGCTGCTTCCCACTATCTATTTTACATTTGGTAGTGTATATATGTCATTGCTACCCTCTCACTTCATCCCAGCTTGCCCTTCCCCCTCCCTGTGTCCTCAAGTCCATTCTCTACGTCTGCGTCTGTATTCCTGTCCTGCCCCTAGGTTCCCATGCTTTTGGTCTCATCTTTGCCTGGCCCAAGGTCACAAGGATATTCTTCTTTTTTTAGAGTTTTATACTTTTAGGTTTTATATTTCAATCTGATCTATTTTTGTATGTGGTAGAAGATGTGGATTGAATTTTTTTTTCTTTTCTGCAAATGTGTAACCAACTGTTCTAGCATCATTTGTTACAAAAACTCCTTTCTCTACTGAACTACTTTTGCACCTTCATCAAAAATGTGTTGTCCATATATGTGTGGGTGTATGTTGTACTCTCTATTCTGTTCACTTGTGTACTGATTTTAATCACCTATATGGTAAATATTTGTTAGGTCTATTTGAGAGGAAAATAGAACCAAATTGTAGGATAACAGAATTTCATTGCAGTGGAGACAGTTATAGAAGGTGGATCTTCATACTTGGCCTTTCATTTCTGCTCTCAGAAGAGAGAGAAAGAGGCAAATAACAACAGTAATAACCTAGAAAACCAATCAACACAAGAAACATCAAATGCTCTTCTAGTTTCTGGAGTTGCCAGTGTGTAGCTGTCTATAATCCAGCCACAGGAATGGTAGCTAGCATTATTCAGGAGTACAAATAATGCCTCTGTTTTTCTCACCTTGGTTAAGAGAGACCTCTTTGGTAAAATTAAATAGACAGCTTTTTCAAGCTGTTAATAAATTGTGGTTTAAAAAGGAATAGTAATAAAAATTGGTTAGTATTTCACACTACTGTTTTTCAAATCAAAATTATATCATTCCATACTCATTCCTAAAATAAGGGTACACACAAATGAATAGAATATGGTATGTAGCTATGACATTTTATTTGTTTTTATTTTTAAGAAACTTGATTTAATAAACATATCAAACTTTGTACCAATGAACATGCATAACCTTTTTTGACACAAATGGAATATTCCCCCATAACATTTGATTTTTAAAAGGAAATATTTGTGGATTACATTTCTGGCATTATAACCTTAACTGCATGGAATTTAAGAGAACAGTTACAATTAATGCAATAGCAGAAAAGGAAAATTAGTTACTAATTTGGATATTTGGATAATGCTAGTTTTCAACTTAAAAATAGCATACATTGTTCAAAAATGTAAATCCACATCACAGAGAAACACTTTTATAAGGACACTCAAGAATCTTTTGCCCACAGTACTCATTTGAAGAATTCTCACATAAAAACTTAAATAAAGCAAACCTTTTTAATTGCAAGTTTGGAAGCATTTTATTTCATTCGACTAAACAGGGAGGAACAATTCAAAGGATTTGAATGGTGAGCAATGTCCATGCATATATGTATGACTACCATAACTATTTATAAATTTTGTATTATATTTGGACAATGTAGAACAAGCCCAAATGATATTTTCTGCCATTTTTCATCCAGAATACCCAAATATATTCCACTGAGAAAAAGTAAGTCTTACGGAATTGCAAA
>NW_006781519.1:2044570-2116980 GCF_000442215.2 Lipotes vexillifer | reverse complement strand
CCTGCTGGTGGGAACAAATACCTATTCCACAGCTCTTCAGAGGTGATGGTCATTTTTGTATCAAACAACATACACATAATTTTAAAAACCCTTTCTTAGAGTTTAAAAGAGTAGAATCTCAATAATAATCAAGTTTCAGCATTTGATTTCCTTAGTGAGACTTTATGACCTAAGTGATTTTATTACAGGTTCTGGAGTCAGAATTGCTGGGCTTGAATCCTGATTTTTCCTCTTACTGGTTGTATTAGATATTGAGCAAGCTAACTCACTTTTATTACCTCTATTCTTCCTCTCTAAAATGGGGCTATGGACTTTCCTGGTAGCACAGTGGTTAAGAATCCGCCTGCCAATTCAGGGGACACGGGTTTGATCCCTGGTCCGAGGAGATCCCACATGCCGTGGAGCATCTAAGCCCGTGCACCACAACTACTGAGCCTGTGCTCTAGAGCCCGTGAGCCATAACTACTGAGCCCATGCACCACAACTACTGAGGCCCGCATGCCCTAGAGCCCTGCAACAACTGAATCCACGGGCCGCAACTACTGAAGCCATGCACTCTATGGCCCATGTGCTGCAACTACTGAGCAACTGCTGAAGCCCAAACACCTACAGCCCGTGCTCCACAACAAGGAGAAGCCACTGCAATGAAGAGCCTATGCACCACAACGAAAAGTAGGCCCTGCTCGCCACAACTAGGGGTAGCCCGCATACAGCAGTGAAGACCCAATGCAGCCAAAAATAAAAATTAAAAATAAATTAATTAAAAATTAATTTAAAATAAATAAATAAAATAAAACGGGGCTAAAAATGGCACATAGACCTCAAATTCAACATTGTTTACTATTTTTCATAATATTATTGATCAAGATTATGTATAAAGGAACCTTTTTTATTATATAGTCTCAAGCCACTCATAGCATTTCTTTGTGACTATACTGTGAATTCTATTTTGGAAGCAGCATGGGACTCTACAAATAGAGATTTTCCAACTCAAATATGCATGAGGGTGGAAATTTCATGGATGTTGGCAACTCCTTGATATTAATAATAATATTAGGTCCTGATAGTTCTAAAGTCAAATAACCACTCATCCTGCTTGGCATTGTCTGCCTACAGAATGTCTCCTGTTATTTCAAAGAAAAAAAAAAGTCTACACAATTTTAAATAAAATTCAAACCAGGTATTGTTTTAGTGTTTTACAGCACACACAGCCCCCTTTCTTTCTTGAGAACTTTCAAACTTCCTGATAGTTCTAAATTATACATCTTCATTATCTAAACCTCAAACTCATATCTCATGTTTATTTTTGATACCTTTTATTTTTTATTCCATTATAAAGGTTAAGAGTATAAAATTTGCATACAAATAATTACATACATCTTAAAATATAATAACTCCCAATGTGTTAAATAATGATTTCTGTCCTTGATATTAATAACTTATTTTTTTAGCTTTTTACGTGTTGGTTAATTGTAGAGTACTGTGCCCTGTGACTTAATTTTAAATACCCACCTAATATCTTAGATTTTCCTGTCTCAGTTCTATTGCTTAGAGTATTGGTGTCAAGCCTAACTAACAACTGGTGAAAATATTGTCCTTGTTGGAGGTGGAAGGGATTTTAGAAATGATCTAGTCCAATCTCCTTATACAGACTGGGAAAACTGAGGCCTTCCTTATTAGATGGACATTCTAGGACTTTCCATGTATTCGTCACTACAAGCAATTCTGCAGTTAACACACTTTTACGTATATTATTATATATGCAAAAAGTCATTTTCACAACTGTTAATGTTTTTGGTTTAGGGGCTAATTAAGGAGTAAATAAAGATTGTTCAGGTCCTCTAATAATGGATGATTACCCTAAGCATAAGCATTGTGTAGTAAGTATACATAGCTGTCACTGAATAATAATAACTAACTTTTTTTATCACTTTCGTGTATCAGACACTGGACTAAGTGCTTTATTTTTAGTATTTTAATGAACCCATTGAGGGGTTCATTATCATCCTTATACTATCCTTGTATGACATCTTCATCTCATCCTTAGTATTATATCCTCAATGAGGATACTGAGACTAAGTGAATAACTTGTCCAAGGTCACACAATTTATAATCAAAAAAGCCCAGATGTGAAACCAGATGGTTTGAATCCAGAAGTTGAGTTTTTAACCACTCTACTATACCATCTTTAATGAACAGAAGTGAATGAACTCTTGGACAGAGGTACTAGAACTGGAGTTAAGTGACAGCCCTGGCCACTTTTCCATTCCTCTGGTAATAGTTATGTCCTCTTGGTGTTAGCACCTATAGGGGCATCAGTACTCAAGGTCCTCTGACTTACAAGAGACTTAGCTTGAACTGACAAGGTATACTACAACAAGGTAGTTTAATGAAAAAGATGGTTTTCATTAAATTTAACATGCCTAATGACTTTATTTGGTTAACAGCCAAACACTGGGAGGTCAGAGCTTAAAGTAAATGCCAATGTATTCAATCCACAGTTAAATGAAAAATATCCTAGGAATTTTTCCATTTAGTAACCCCAGCAGCAAAGGAACTTGTACTTCGAGGAGCCTGAAGATATGATCTGAAGCTACCCATTGAAAGCAGGAAACTCCCTTGAAATCTATACATTTTATCTGTACGTTTCCTTTCAATATTTGACTTGTGTTCTATAATTTATTGACATAGTTTTTATATAAGATTCCTGGTCCCTGAGTAAAACTGACACCCAGGATGATGCAGTATGATGATCTGCTCCATTTTCCTGTGTTTCAGGCAACAGCACAGGCTCTGGGGTCAGACTGCCTGGATTTAAATCCTTCCGTTTACTGCCTGTATAACCCTAGACAAGTCACACATCTCTAACTCTCAGTTTTCTTTTAAAAAGAGGATGATGATGGGAATAGCCCTATTGGGTTGTTACATAAGCATTAAGGGGCTAATCTGTGTAAATTATTTATTCATATGCATAAAGGTTCTATAAGTGCTGTCTGTTATTATACCATTCACAAGGCTGCATAGGGATTCCTATCCCAGTTAAGTATGATCCAGGGCCAAGGCTAATAAGTTTAATCAGCTTGAGTTGCTGTGTTTTATATGTGAGCCATACCTTTCAACTTAGAAGATAAGTTAAATTTGCCTTGTGATCCAAAGTCACATTTTGTTGTTAAAGTGAGAACAAATATCCTTGGTTTATTGTCCACTGTGGCAGGCTTTTCAGTTAAATTACATACTTATCATGTAGTAAAGACTAATGCTTCAGCAAATCTAGTTAGTATTAATACTTTCAAGGTGAAGATAGCTAACTCTTCACTCTTCTGTAACATCAGTGAAAGAGAAGAGGCAAGGAAATGACATCATGACTGACTACAGTCGAGTAAATGAACAGGATGGCTAATGAACTCATTGTTTTAGTTATTAAAACATCTATTTAATACAGAGAAAGAAACAAAAAATGCAACCATAAACTCTCCAGATTCATAACTGTGTTTTAGTGACTCTTTTAAAATAGTTGTAACCAAAATTTCAAAATTATGATATTGACCAGTTTTGTCTGTCTTGTTTTATAACCAATGTTTGTCTGTCTAAAAGACTAATTAAGCAGTTTGTTTAGAGGTAACCAAATGCTCTAATTAACACAATTTCATTATCTGGCATCATGAGAATGTGTCTAGCCTTCTTTGGAAGAAAGGTTAAAAATGGCAGAGACAGAATTACATGAATTATTAGACTACATGACCAATCTGCTTACAGTGCTCTCTATGCTGCTCCTTAGCTTCTAATATATGCTATACATAGTGTTTTGAAAAGTCTTCCTGAAAATACTTATCCTATCCCTGTTCTAATCCCAAAGTTTTGGTGATACTCCACTGTCTGGAATCAGTTCTGTGCATATAAGCATAAGCTGTATCCGGTGACCTTGGGCAAATTGTTCAACTCCCTTTGCCCAGTATCCTCATCTGTGAAATGAGGGTACCTTCCTCATAAAACCATGGTGAGCTTTAAATAACATAATACATGTAAAAATGCTTTGAACATGGTGAGTGCTCTATCAGTGAATTCTAACTTCCTTACTAAACTTATCTTTTCCAGGAATGCTTGCCCAATGGGATGTAGTTCTTCAACTCTTCATTTATTTCAGGGCTTATCTACTGAAGCTACATTAAAGTTTTGTACACTTTTTGATAAACATTATAACAGAACCACATAGCCACATTTCTTTTACAAACACACGTTCTTTCCCCAAGTATATTTTAAATTTCCCTAGGACGGGGACTGAGATATTTTCTGGTATGTAACTCTCTATCCTAACACAGAGTATTGCTCTGCACAAGAACAAACTTAGTACTAAAAAATCAACTTCTTAAACTAATGAACTGAATTCCTGAGAGCAGGAGTGTTTTTACTTGCTGCTGAAGTAAAAAACATTTTTAACCTTTAATTACATCCTACTTTTATTTAACAATTGTCCCATCTCCTAAATATGCCAGATTTACTGGTGCATACATGCCATGCAGCAAATCACATTAGTTTAGTACATTTTCAGTATGTAAAAACTTAGTTTTTAGCAACCAACATCTAAATAAGAACACCTCACATACTTTATTAATAGCTAGGAGACTATGCAGAGTCTTTAGAAGAAAAATTCTGGAATTTAATGAGGATCTATAATATTAAATTAAAATGTCTCTTTACTTAACCCTCTGTTTCATTAGTATTTTCTTTCATAAGACAAGATTTCTAGAAAATAATTATCTGAAAGTTTCTTTACAAATAATCAGGATTTAAAGGAAAATATATATCAAAATATCAGGGCATCTCCTTTTAATAAATTGTACTCTGGATATCATAAAAGTAGCCACAAATTAACTTTCAGCTAAGTAAGATGAATAAGCTCTAGAGATCTGTTGTGTAATATCGTACATATAGTCAACAATAATGTATTGTACACTTAAAATTTGTTAAGAGGATAGATCTCATGTTGAGTTCTTATCACAATAAAATAATTTTTTGAAAAGGCTACTCTGAGAACCAGATTTTGTTTGTTACCAGAGCCTTGCTGTTTGAATTAAGCATCTACATGTCACATTGAATTTTCCTCTTTTGTAGCATATTAAGAAACAAATCCCCCAATTTCTTTATTATTTAAAAGGTACTTTTCCTTGGGAAGTCAAGTTTTTTTTTTAACACAAAAAGCAGTTATTGAAGCATTTAAATGATTGGGAAAATGCCAGAAACTAGGGCTTGAGAACACATCTGCCTTGGTAACAGAACAAAAGAGCTGGTTCTCAATATGTGCAAAAGATGCCCACAGTAGAGTGTCAAATGAAAAAGCCAAGTTGCAAAGCAATATCTGCAGTACAATCTCATCTATGTAAAAAATACATATAAAAAGGTACATATATGGAGTGTGCGTGTGTGTATGTTTTCATACTCATAGAAAAATGTCTGAAAATATACACACCAAACTGATGTAATTAGGTAGAAGAAAAAGCTTTAAACTTTTATTTTCTATTCTGAAGTACTTTTTGAATTTTAAAATAATGAGCATATATTATTTTTGTAACTAAAAAGGAAAAGGTTAAGGCAACAATGAATAACGTTGTTTGCACAAAGTTTGGGTTGTTGTTTAATCATGCAAGGTTTATATGGAGAGCTTGAGTACTGTCCCAATTATTGCTTTTGCAAAGTATGAAGTATCTTTTGCTTGAGCAGCACTTATATAGCCTGATCTGTATACATTTCTTTCATTCAAATTGTTTCCTCTTATTTCAAAACTCATATCATTTTTCCTATTGACTTGTACAGCCATTTTTAATGGAGAAAATGACTCTTGCTTCTAGAGGCTCAGGTTGCCTGGAAAATGAAGGTCATGAGTAGATTAACCATTCTTCTAAGAAGTTTATTTTTATCTTTGTGGGGAAAACTTAGGCCAATTCTTACAAATAACTATTTGGATTTTGTGACATCCTTTCTTTCCTGTGGTTTTGTGATGATTTGAAGAAATTTAAAGCCATAAAATATTGCTTGATCATAAAATCACTAGGCAAATTGCATTTTTCTGCAAATGATGTACATATAATTTAGCTGCAAATGATGTACATTTATAATACACTTACTAAGAGTTTCTGATTAACTCAGTAAAAGGCATAGGCTTACTGGACAGAAATTTGAAATCACTGAACCGAAATTATTGTAAAATAGTAAAAATTAATGGGATGCACATTTCAGAGAGATAGCTATGACAACTGATATTCTAGTTACTGTTCCCATCTATACTGTCTTGTATTCTAACTGTCATTTCACTATTTCAGACCACTGTCATTTTCCACCTGGATTATTTACCTCATCCTCGTCATCTATCTCCCTACATCAAGCTCTCTTGCTTCCCTTCCAGCCTATATTCTATTGTGAAATTAACCTTTCTAAAATGCCATTTTCACCATATCATACCCTTCTTGAAGATCTACAGTGAATTCTCATTGAAAGGCAGAGTGGTGTAGTGAAAAAAATACCAGTTTCGAAGTCAGACAAACTAGAGTTTGAGTCTTGGTCATGCCATGTAGCCTCTGGTAAGTAATTTTATAGAAATTAGATTACAGAATCAAACATACCCACATTTGCCACTTGCTAGCTGTCTGGCATTGGGAAGTTACTTAATCTCACTAACCCACAGTCTCTTTATCAGTAGAATGTGGAAAATAATATATAACTATATCAATTAGGACTTTTCAGTTGCAAGCGCCATAAATCAACTCTGGCTATTTTATTCAAAGTTTAATTCATTGGAAAATAACAAGGTATCACAGAATCTGTGGAAAGCCGGTGAGTCAGGTCTGGAAACAGGCAGGAACTGAAGTAGCTCTGAATACCTAGGAATCAGAAAACACAGGGCCTCATAACCAGAATAGTCTAATCATGATGTTGAGGATGAGATAAACTGAAACTTCAGTCACTTTCAATTTAATTGCTTGCCCCTTAACTACAATAGGGTAAGACCTCTAGTTACAGTCCCACTGGATTCTTCTCAAAAGAAAATCAGTGCTGTGAGACTGAGGGAATGGATACCCAATATCCAACATACAACAAATGCCCACTATGCATATAAACCACAAATCACATAGTAAATGCTCAGTAAATGACTATTTTAACAGAATAAAGTCTGGACAACTTAATCAGGCCTTCATGGCCATTCAATTTCTGACCTCAGTCTACTTTTCTAACTTAATTTTCTCCCAAGCCCTCTACATAAACCCCGAATTCTCATCTCTGCCCTTCTCAGTCCATTTTCCCTGCCTGAAATCTTCTCAACCTCTCTCACTTTTTAATATCCAACTTATCTCTTCTAAGGCTCAGTTTAGCTCTTTTTCTGATCCTGGAATCACTGGTTTTGTTTCCTCATTTTTTCTTAATCATGGATTGCTTCTTGACATCCTTTTTGAATGGTAGTCTTGTATTTGCTAACTCTTTATGTGCCCAGCTTGATTATAAACTCCTTCAGAAGAGAGATCATGTATCATATAGTTCTTTGCTTCCTTGATGGCACTGAATCCAGTGTTTTACACATAGTAGGCACTCATAAACTTATGATAAAGAAATGCAAGAATTGCGAATTATTAAATCAGCATTCATTTAATGATCACCTTCTGTATACTCAGCACTATGTTGATTATTTTGAAGGTACAGAAAAAAAAACTATGAAAGTTGCCTTTGATGTAGCTCACAGTCTAATTTAGGAGAGAAAAAAAATAAAAGCATGCAGTATCCCAGGAGCAGTTATATTAATAAGTAAAACATATCACATGAAAATGTTTTATATCAGTACTAAGGGTATGAGAAGATGTAAAAAGCAGGAATAACTAATAGTTATGGGAAAAATGAGAAGGAAAGTTTATTGAGGTGGAGAAGTTAGTTAGCAGGGAGTAGTCTGAAACGTAACTGGATATATGAGGTTAGAACTGGGAAAAACTTCACAGTCAGGGCTGGAAATATAGGCTTGTGACTCATTGTTATGTAAGGAGTGTTAGTGTAAATGAAGAAATTATGAAAATATGGTAAGCCTGAGGAAAGCCATGTAGGTGCCGTAAAGGAAGTCCACCAAATTATTCCATTTAAAATATATCTGTAGGGTTTCCCTGGTGGCGCAGTGGTTGAGAGTCCGCCTGCCGATGCAGGGGACATGGGTTCGTGCCCTGGTCCGGGAAGATCCCACATGCCGCGGAGCGGCTGGGCCCGTGAGCCCAGCCCGTGGTTGCTGAGCCTGCACGTCCAGAGCCTGTGCTCCACGACGGGAGAGGCCACAGCAGTGAGAGGCCCGCGTACCACAAAAAAAAATAATAATATTAAAATATCTCTGTGTTTTTTAAAACAGATTTATTGAAATGTAGTATACATACTATAAAATTCACTCTTATTAGTGTATAATTCAATGATTTTAGTAAATAGAATCGTGCAACAATCACTGCAATTCAATTTAAAAATTTTTACATCATCCAAAAATTCTGTGATACTAATTAGCAGTTAATCTCTTCTCCCATGCCCAGGCTTAAGCGAATACTCTTCTGTTTTCTTTCTCTGTAAATTTGCCTTTTCTATACATTTCATATAAATGGAATCATATAATGTGTGGTCCATTGTGTGTAGCTTCTTTCACTGAGTATGTTTTTAAGGTGTATTCATGTTGTAGCATGTATCAATAGCTTGTTCCTTTTAAGTGATTAATAGTATTCCATTGTGTAAATATATCACATTTTGTTCATCCATTTACTAGGTGATGGACATTTGGATTTTTTCCAGTTTTTTCTTATTATGGATAATGCTACTATGAATAGTTACAACATGCCTCTGTGTGGATATATATTTTTGGACATATATCTTTATCTCTTACAGTTAGATTCCTAAAAGTAAAATGGCTATTATATGATAAATTTAACTTGTTAAGAAACTGCAAAATATTTTCCAAAGTGTCTGTACCATATTATGTTCCCACTAACAATGCACAGGTGGTCTGCTTTCTCTGCATCCCAACACTTAATACCATTTGTATTTTTTATTATAGCCATACTAGTGGATATGTAGTAGTTTCTAATTGGGATTTTTATTTACATTTCCCTAATGACTAATGATGTTGCATATCTTTTCATATCCTTTTCAGCTATTCATAACTTGTTTGATGAAATGTCTAATCAAATCATTTGCCTATTTTTAATTAGGTTTTTGTCTTCCTAATACTTATTGAGTTGTAAGAGTTACTCAAATATTCTATATACAAGCTTCTTATTTTATTATTATTTTTTTAATTTGCCTTTCTCTTTTAATCCCATCCCTGCTCCAATTCTAAAAAATGTCCCCAGAAATTAAACACAAGGAAGCTCAAAGAGCGAAGGCAAGCCAGCCCAAGAGTAGCAGGCTCCTTCCCACAGGAGCCAAAGTATGGGCGCTGGGGTGTCCACTCAGAGCCTGGTAGTTAAAGCTGGTGCAGAAAAAGGTAGTTCCAGAAGCTAGCAGTAACCCTGCCCAGAGGGATTTTCTGCACAGGAGCACCCCTAGCAGGGCCAGGCTGTGTAAAAAGTGGTGTTTGTTGGTCTTGTGAAAGAGCTCCTTCCTGTAGGCATCCAGGAACTGGGCTAAGTGTGCCCCACAGGAGGCCAGGCCTAAGGCCCCCACTCCAGACAAGGCACCCAGACAGCAGAAAGCAGCCCCTGGACTGGCCATGGCTGTGGATCTACAAGCTTTTTATTAGATCTATCATTTGAAAATGCTTTCTTTTAGTCTGTGACTTGTACTTTTATTTTCTTATTGGCGACTTTTGAGGAGTGAAAGTTGATACATTCAAATTGATCAATTTTTTCTTCTATGTATCATGCTTTGGATATTGTATCTAAGAACTCTCTGCCCTACTCAAGGTCATGAATATTTTCTCCTGTATTTTCTCCTAGAAGTTATATATTTTAGCTCTTAAATTTGGGTCTGTGATCCATTTTGAGTTAATTTTTTATATATGGTACGAATTAAGGGTCTAATTTCTTTCTCTAATTTTTTTTTTTGGCCACACCATGCAGCTTGCGGGATCTTGGTTCTCCAACCAGGGACTGAACCTGTGCCCTCAGCAGTGAAAGCACCGAGTCCTAACCACTGGATTGCCAAGGAATTCCCTCTCTATTTTTTTTTTAAATGTGGGTATCCAGTTGTCCCAACTCCTTTGTTGAAAAAACTATCCTTTCCCCCATTGAATTGTCTTGGTACCTTTGTTGGAAATCTACTGACCATAAATGTTAGAATTTATTTCTGAACTTTGAATTGTGTTCCACTTATCTATATGCCTATCTCTGGGCCAATACTACACTGTCTGATTAACTGTGGCTTTATCTTAAGTTTTGAAATTGGGAAATGTGAATCCTCCAATTTTTTTCCACATTTTCAAGTTTGTTTTGGCTATTCTGGTCCCTTGTATTTCCATATGAAATTTAAGATCAGCTCATCAATATCAGTTTCTGCAAAGAAGCCAGCTGGAACTTTGAGAGGGGTTGCATTTAGTCTATCCATCAACTGAGGATGAATTACTATCTTGATAACATTGAGTCTTCTTCCTATCTAAGAGCATGAAATATCTATTTATTCAGATATTCTTTAATTTCTCTCAGCAATGTTTTGTGGCTTTTAGTGTATAAGTCCTGACAGAAACTCTGTGCTGAGTGAACAGGAGGGTGGAGGGTATGGGAGCAGCTCCAGGTCCTAATGCCACAGATTCCCACAGTTTGTACTCCAAGGTCAGCGATGTTTCAGGAATAAACACTCCTCAGATGGATATATAGTTTTGGTCAATTTCCAGAGTGCTGAAATGATTGCTTTTTAAATCTTGTCCAGGTTTATAGTGCTTTTCGGAAAGATTTCCTAACCTCCTCACCTAGCCATAGCCGGAAGTTCTAACATGTGTGTATTTTTATGAGAATTTGTGTTCCAAGCACTTCTAATTCCAAAAGCCCAGTGATAGAATATCTATTGAGTTATGCCAATTCATTCAAAAAACATGTTAAACTACCACTTGTCATGTAAAGACAAAACATATGGGTTACTGAATAATTTTTTTGTATAGCATTGATTATGTGTTTAGAGTTGTGATGAAACAGTGACTGAAATTGACTACATAATTTAATTCAAATAAACAGATATATCGAGCATTTCTTATGTGTTTGATACCACAGGAAACAATAGATGAATTAATCATTATTGCTACCCTAAAGAAATTCTCCATGTAGTGTCAGAGTCTGCAAGTATGCTTCAAGTCTACAAGTCTTCAGAGTCTGAAGTATCAATATCAGGTAGACAGCCAAGTGTGCATCCTTGGAGCCCCAGACTCATAATCAACTGCCTTTTCAGAATCTCTATTTGGATGTCTAGCAGACATCTCAAAATTAGCATGTACAGAAATGAATTTGCTCACCCACCTTTTACTACTAATCTTCTTTAGTGACCTCATCTCAATAAATGGCACATCTGTCTAATGAGTTCCAGATACTTGGTAGTTATCCTTGATTTCTTTTTCTCCCTTACCCCATATCCAATCAGCCACCAAGTCCTCTTGCTTCTACCTCCAAAATAGTATCTCATATCTGCTCATTTGTCTCCTACTGTAGTGCCAACATCCTAGTCCAGACCATCTTCATCGACTGCCACCACCCCATCCAAATTATCATACCTGGTCTCCTGAATTCCTTCTTAAACCAAAATATCATTTCTTCATACATGGGGCAAAGTGATCTTTTAAAAATGAATATATGATAACGTCACTTCCCTGCTTAAAATTTTCAATGGTTCCACATTTGATGTACAATATGTTGCCCAGTTAAGTATGTTATTCAAGAGCCATAGCATTCTAGCCCCAACCTAGTCCAACGAACTGTCATATCTCACCTAGACTAACATTCCTTCTGTATCCAATCTTATCTCCTATCTCTTTTCCACATAGTAGAGAGAATGATTTTTCTAAAATACAAATATGAGCATGTCTCTATTTCTCCTCTATTCAGAACTTTTCCCATGAGTTTTTGGACAAAGTTCAAAATCTTTAATATTGTCAATAAAGTCCTTCATGATCATGCTCCTGCCCATTTCCTCAGCGTTACCGCATGCCACCATCACCATTAATCATTACCCTCCAGTCATATTAGCCTATTGTTTCTTGATGGAGCCAAGCTCACTCCTGTGTCAGTACCTTCATATATGTTGTTTCTTCTGCTTTGAATTGGCCCTCATCCTCTTTACCTGGATCATGACTATTCATCTTTCAGGTCTTATTTTAAATCCCTCTTTCAAAGAAAGGTCTTCCCTGATCCCATTTACTAAGTACTAGCTATGTGCTGTTATCAAACCCTATGCATTTTCTTTATAGCACTATCACAGTTTTAATTATATAGTTATTTGTAGGTTATTTATTTAATATGAGTGGTCCTAAAATCTATGAGTTTAGGGACCATGATTGTATTGTAATGTCACCAGCATTTCCTAGCACAGTGCTGGACACATAATAAGCACTCAATAAATATTGGCTGAATGAATTAGTGAACATGCCATGGTAACATAAAGAAGAAAGAAATTGTTTCCTGCTAGGAGGATCTGGAAAGTTGGGGATTAAAAGAAAGGCATTTTAGGCAAAGGAAACAACATGTTTGTACAAAGTCAAGGAGTTAGGAAAGATACTGGAATATTTGAGGAATAGTGAGGTATTTTATGTGGCTGAAGCATAGGGATTTCAGTGATACATGGAGGAAGAAGAGAGAATAAGAGGAAGAAAGTTAAGGAGAAATGAGCTTGGAGAAGCTCAAGATCAGGGTCATTCTGCCAAACTAAGGAATTCAAATTTAATTAAATAAACATTAGGGAGTGACCAACTTTAAAGAAAGGTGACTGGAGTTAGCAGTGTGGAAGATGGACTGGCCACAAAGAAGAGTAAAGAATAATATATATGCAAGTGGGGTATACGTGATGCACAACATTTGCACAGCAATCTGTATTTTTTATAGCACCCTCCTAAAACCTTACCATTGTATGTGTGTGTGTGTGTGTGTGTGTGTGTGTGATGTCACTCAGATATACTTTAATTTCAAAATTTGTCATAGGTCCTCCCTTTATGCCCTCATGATATCATGATAATTCTTAATACTAACAATTATAAGAATATGAAATTACATCAGCCTGTAACATTTACCTTTTTGAAGTATGTTCACATATATTACCTTATTTGATTTTCACCCAAACCCATAAAATAGGCAGAGACAACTTTTCTTATTTTGTCAATGTGAAGACTGGGCTCACAGAGGCTAAAAGAATAGCCTAAGGTTATATAACTAGTATAGTTAAGTTGCAGCATTAGAACCCTTTTCTAAATCCAAGGTCCTTCTCAATTCACCACATATCCATGCATTTTAATACTAATTTTACTGTTTTTGCTTTTCATAACTAATGCTTTTGAATAAAAGTTTCATAATGAGCTTCCATAACTTTGAAGTAACAACAAGGTTAGCTTTCCTCAAGTTGCTCTTTTGAAATACTTCCACAATCTATGAGGCCTAAACATAGACTGAAAAAAGAATTTTCTAGATAGATGAATTATAAATACAGTCTTCATTAAAAAATAAATGTTGATTATCAGAGAGTGAAAAACACATATTTTAGACCTTTTAAAAAATCTTCAGATAAGAATGAGTGCCCACAGAGAAGAATTGCATTGAGTTGGTAGGAAAGGAATCATCTCATTTGTTTAGAAAGTTAAGATAAAATCAAAAAAAGCAAAAACAAAACCAGACAAAGTGGAGTACAGATGTAAAAAGATGGAAATGCCAATATGGCTGAACATCTTTTGGGAAAGATGGTACAATATGCTTATCATTTATAGTAATTTCATTTGGAATGTCTTTTTTTAAGACTTTATTTTTTAGAGCAGTTTTAGGTTTACAGCAAAATTGAGAGAAAGGTACAGAGATTTCCTATATACTCTCTGCCCTCCACACATGCATAGCTTCCCCCGTTATCAACATCACTCACCAGAATGGTATTTTTTTTAACCAAAGATGAACCTACACTGACACATCATAATCACCCAAAGTCTACCTTAGGGTTCACTCTTGGTGTTGTATATTCTCTGGGTTTGGATAAATGTATGATGACATGTGTACACCATTATAGTATCATACAGAGTATTTTCACTGCCCTAAAACTCCTCTGTGCTCTGCCTATTCATCTCCCTCCCCCACAGCCCCATCCCTGGCAACCACTGATTTTTTTTTTTTTATTGTCTCCATAGTTTTGCCTTTTTGCTGTGCAATGGGGTCAAAAACTCAAGGTGAAGTTGAGAAAAATTAAAAGCCATAGAAGATAAGCCACCTGCAAAATTAACCCAAGAGCCTGCTTGTGAGTAGATAATTCAATTTGGAAACACTCAAAGTTTTGGTTGAGCTTCAGGGAGGCATGAATAGAATGTGTTCATAAATTGAAAAGGTAAAATCTAATCAGTTAATGGAAGACTGAATTATTAGAAAGTAAATTACTACATTAGGGAAATGAACTCATAGAACTAGCTGTGAGTTTACAGAAATGACTAGGAAAGAGAGTGCCCTGATTATCAGATTGGAATACTCTAGTCCCCAACCCAATGGTGGAGATTGGTAGGTAGATCAGATTAAATCTTGAGGCAGTAATCATTAAGAATATTTACTGACTCTTTTTTTAATGATTCCATTAAATTTATGGTAAATTTTATGGTAATTTATGATTATAATTTTGTTTTGTACATGTATTATCTAATAGATTCAGGATATGCTGGTTATCAAACTGAACATTCCTGTGTTTACAATATTTCCAATTATAAACTAATGGATGGGCATCTGATTTATACATTGATATAGTGTGACTTTAGTTTAGTGTGAATTAGCCTCCCTCATCCTGGTACTACTGGCACACTGATAGAATAGTATAAAGTCTTACATAGATTGAAGCAAATATTATGTCTATATGGAAAAGCATGTGGGTGACATCATTTATCCATTTGCTATCAATTAAAGAACTAGGTGGTGATACAGAATATGCTTATGTTTCCTCTTATTTTTATTGTTTCTTGTTGAAATTTCCTCACGGCAATGGTTTTTGTACTTTCTACCATAATAACCTGAGGAAATTATTAAAATTACAAATTCAGAGGTCTTACTCCCAGAGACTATGATAATACTTGGTTTGGAATGAAGCATATGACTCTGCATGTTTAAAAAAATGACCTATATGATTCTGAGCTTGTGCTTTAGTGGACTATACCTTGAATAGCACTGGTCTACAGAAATTTTTTCTATATTTAAATAAGCCTGTGGTTCTTAAAGCGATTGTTCACTGCTGGGCAAAATTTCACAGATTTCTGTTAGGTTTCTGTTAACTGGGTAAACCAGTGACATCTGAAACCAGTTTCAGACCTCTGATTGGTCAGAACTGTGTATGCAAATCACAGTGAACATTGAGGAAGTGGATGACAGCTTTGTAAGGATAACCGACTTGGGGCAGGGCTAAGGAAAGACCAAATGGCTGCCATCTTCACTGTGCTATGTGCTCCAATGTGAAAAATAGAAAATAAAATCCTCTGAGGTCTTCCCTGTTCAGCAGCAGAAGCAAATACGTAAGTGATAATGCCAAGGTGTAGCCTAGGTGATATTACCCCCTCCAAAATCTTATTGTCTCCACATAGCTGCCCCAAATGAAACAACCTAAGTAAAAGCAATGTGCTTCCTATGGAAGTGCAACTTTTGAGTCCCTAACTTTCTCTAAGAACCAGATTGCTGACCCTAAACACCTCTTACATAGAAATTTTCCATCTTACTCTAGAAATCAGGAACTATTTAACTGAGGATATGCTGTTGGAAGAGGATTCAGGAGATGGGGTGAGGGGAAAGTAAGAGCAGGAAATTGGTTGGTAGAGAGTGGTATAGGCTAGGGTGATAAACAGAAAGTGGCAGAATTAGAGTTTGAATCCATCAGACTCCAAAGTCTATATACTTCTTTATTAGATTTTTCTAACATTAGTGTGCATAAGAATCACCTGAAGGCCGTGGTAAAAATATAAGTTCATGACCCCAGTAGTTATGATTAAGTAGGTCTTTTATGGAGTCCAGAAATCTATATTTTTATCAAGTATCCCAGATAGCTCTGATGCAGATGGTCAGTGGACATACGTCAAGAAACATTTTCTCAGAGGAGTAGTTGTCAAACCATTTGGTTTAAGGATTCATTTACACTATTAGAAATTACTGAAGACCCCAAGGAGTGTTTATTTATGTGGTCAAGAATATCTGATATATAATAGTTATTTATATTTATGGTACTAAAAACTAAAACTGAGAAATTTTTAAAATATTTATTAATCCATTTTAAAATACCAATAATAAGACCATTAAATTTTAACTAGATAACATTTTGTGAAAAGTAATTATATTTTCAAAATTAAAAATATTTAATGAACAAACATGTATTAGTTTACGTTTTTAAATCTCTTTAATGCTGACTTAATTATTCTCATATCTGTTTCTACAATTTGTTTTGATATGATGTTTTGGTTGAAGTATATGAAAAAAATTAGGCCTCACACAAATAACATAGTTGGAAAAAAGAGAAGCCTGCAGACAACTTGAAAGGTTGTTGGAGACTCCCATGGGTCCTGGGACCACACTTTGCGTTAGTGTCTTAGAGTAATATCTATTATTGCTCTCAGAAAAGGTTATGTAGGTCAGTCTGTGTTGGTCATCAAAGTTTAGGGACACCAAAGAAAGTAGAAAATTAATTTATTCCTTAGACTGTTTGGGGTTGTTAAATTATTTCATAAAATTTACCCCAATATTGCTCTTTTATTAACTTACTTTGTAAATTTGAAAGCACTATAGAAATATAAAATAGGAGTCCAGGTGTTGGGGAAGAAGTTTGTTTAAAGAAATTGGGTTTCAGAACAAAGATTCCTTTGAGGGTAGAGGAGTGTCAATTGGCAATGAGGAAGGAATACATTAGGTGACCAATTATAGGCAGGAAAAGGAAAAGTATAAAAGCAGGGAATAATCTGTAGTTACTTATAGTAGATATTTACAATTGAATAAATAACTGTAATGGTGAGAAAGTGCTAATCATAACCTTTTAAGGAGGGTTATTACTTTGCCTGAATAAAAAAACCTTTTCTTCTGGTCAGCGTACCTCTTCAAATTTGGTTACATTTTTTTTTGTACTTTAAGTTTTAGTTCTATAACCTAAAACATACTGCAAACTTATGGAAGGACTTTAACAAATATTATCTCATTTCTTATCTTTGGTCAAAATGGAAGAACCTGGAAAGTAGATTGGAAAGAATCAGCTGGAAAAGTGAGGAAAACTGAATGTTTGTAATCTTGGAAGCCATTTGAGGTAAGTGCTTCCAGGAGGAGGGAGTGAGTGATCCAGTCTGTCAATTGATGCTGATTGAAGAAGTTAAGATAAAAATGAGAATTCATCATTAGACTTAGTGGCATAGAGGTGATTAATGACCTAGACAACAAAAGTTCTGATGGAGTGGTTGAGGTGAAAGTCCCAAGGGTGTGGGTTCAAGAGAGAATGGGAAGAGAAGAGTTGAAAACTGTATCCAGTAAGTCCCCTACATATGAAACTTCAAGTTGCAAACTTTCAAAGATGCGAAAATGCGTTCACATGTACAATCACATAAGTTCACGTGTCTGGCGTACAATTGTCACATGCGTGCACCCTCTCCAAGTGGTTGTACTTTTGTGTACTTTACTGTATAGTACTGTATAGAGTACAGTAGTACAGTATTTTTATTTCAAGCCACTATACTTTTCAAGGTACTATACTATAAGATTAAAAATGTTTTATTTTTTGTGTTTGTTTTTTTATGTACTATTTATGTGAAAAGTATTATAAACCTATTACAGTATGGTACTATATAGCCGATTGTGTTAGTTGGGTACCTAGGACTGACTTTGTTGGACTTACGAATGTGCTTTCAGAATGGAACTCATTCATAGGTAGGGGACTTACTGTAAACAGCTCTTTCCAGGAGTTGTAATAAAAAAGAACAACAGAGAAATGGAGCAGTAGATAAAAGGGGAAATAGGGTTAAGACAGGTGTTTTTTATTGGTTCAAATGAAACAGTAGCACGTTTCTATGCTAATGTTTATTTTTAAGAGCTTCAGTAGTGAACACAATACACATAGATCTTTTCCTTATAGAATCCATAATCTAGTGAGCAGAAATGGTATCAAACAAATGATTACACAAATAATTAGATAATATTCATTGCAATGAATATTAAAAGAAAAAGCACAAAGTTCTATAAGAGCATAATTGTCAGACTGAACTTTTTCAAGGACATCAGAAAAGACTTTGCTGAATAAATGTTATTCAAGTTGCACTTAGGGAGGGAGAATAGTACTTGCAGAGGCCCTGGGTAGAGTGAATATGGCACATCAGAGATACTGAAAGAAGGCCATTGAGTTTGAAGCACAGAGAGGAAGGAGGATGAGTGGGGCAGAAGATAAGGTTGAGGAAATAAGCAGTGACCAGGATTATTTAGGTTGGAGCCCATAGACTCATTTATGATCTTTATGCCAAGAGTATAGAGATCCTTGACTTTATGTGTTGGCCACAACAAAAGTAAACCAGCCAAAATTGAAATGTAAAAGGTGGAACAGATAGGAAGTAGAATGGAAAGGTGAGTTGCATGACCATTGTTTATACTGCTACAGACAGGACATTAGGCCAAGTCTATTTGTGATTTCATAATCAGTTATTTTCCAATGCAGTCAATTTATTCAGCCTTCAGCTATTGAGAGATTTCTGTCTAACTGATCAAATCATACAGCAAGCAGGTCCAATTTGCTTGTTAAGATAGAAAAAAACAACAGATCATTATCATTCCTTACTTCATATCTTCCAATGGCTCTCTCTTTTTCTCTCAAAAATTAATGTATTTTCCAACTTTTTATTATGAAATTTTCAGGCGCATAGAAAACTTGAAAGACTTTTGCAGTGAACACCTATACACTCATAACCTAGAGCCAAAAACTTTAATCATTTTGCTGTATTTGCTTTCTTTGTTTTGCTGTACAATTTGAAAGTAAGTTTCAGAACTCATGATGCTTCATATGCAATTTCTTCAGTTTGCATCTCCTAAAAATAAGGGAATTCTCTTCCATATTCTTAATATTATAATATTTAAGGTAATTAAAAATAATTCCCTGATGTCATCTAATACCTATCAATATTAGATATCTCTAGGTGTCCCTTCAAAATCATTTTTAACAGCTTTATTTAGGTATAGTTTTCACACCGTGAAAATTATTCATTTTAAATGTAATATTCAATGACTTACTGCAAATTTACAAAAGTTGCGCAGCCATCACCACAGTGTAATTTTGGAACATTTCCATCACTCTAAGAATAAACCTCATATACCTGTTTTTTACTGAACTGGGATAAAATCAAGGTTCATGCATGGCATTTAATTATGTCTCTTTAAATCTTCTTTTTTTCTAGAGCAGTCTTCATTTTTTCTCATGTAATTTTTAGAAAAGACCAGATGTTTGTTTTATAGAATGTCCCATATTCTGGATTTATCTGTGTTTACTTATTACATCATTTAACTTGTTCCTCTATTTCCCCCATCCCCCAACCGCCACCCAGTATTTTCTGTTAAAGTCTTGGTTAGTTTCATTCTGACATATTTGGAATAAAGCCCAAATTTGTTAATTATCTCTCTCCTCTAACATGTAAACCCCATGAAGTCATGGACTTTATTTGTCTTGTTTAACACTAGTTCCTGACTCATAGTAGGTTCTCAGTAAACATATTTTGAGTGAATAAGTGAAACACCTACATTCAGATTTTATGTTTTCACCATACAGATTCAATCTTATTTTAAGATACTTTTCCATTTTAAATTGTATTATTGTCAAAATTAAGTTATGATTTATTTTCCAAGCCAGTAGTAATTCAGGCTGATGAAAAGCAAGTTTTCTTCCATTTCAGCATGCCATAAACATTTTAGGTGTTTCTCTAATTTTTAGGATATCAAATTTATTTTCAAGATGAGGAATTTCATGTGCAAACATTTTGGAATAGATAAGCCAAATAGATTATAAAGTTTTGATATGGCTGCTTATCAGAAGATTTAAGGGATTGTATAAGTAATCTGTCTGCTCACATTCAGGGCTGTTGGGGGATTTGGGGTTAGAATTGACTTCTTCCATAGAGAAAAACAGTTATCTAGAGTTATACTGAGTTGGGAGTAAATCAAGAAAATGTACTGGGATCTTCAGGTTCCTTATTCAGGCAATAATATAGGCAGATTATTTCAGTGTCATTCAAAGGGTGAAAAAGATTCAGGGGAATCTGGGTAAAAATAGCTGACTTCCTAGTGTGGAACTTTCCTGTATTCCTGACTACTGCATGACAACTGCTGCTGGCAATGATATAACAAATAGGTAAAAATAACTGCTGTGACATGTTAAGTGTCAGTTTAGCAAATTCTGTGACTCGGAATATCTGCCAAAGCAGTGGATAGAGAGCATGGTAGTCTGGGCAATGCTATAGTCTTTAACCTTTAGGGATTTCCAATCCAGTGGTGGAAAAGGAAATTACAAGTGACACTCTACATATATTAATGGCAGGAACATATACAGCCATGTGAGGGAACAGAGATAGGTAGTAAGTAATCTGGAATATAAAGGGAAGAAACTCTTAGTAGTTTATAGATTATCCAGGCTGATTTGAATGGTTTCCATTTGCTTTTTGCTGAGTCTAGTTAACACTGTTCCTTAAGCATCCCCATATTTGCAGATGTTAAGAGAGAAGGGAAAACTTGAATCAGTCCATTTTATCAGCTCTAGTAATCAGGTTGGGTAAGGAAAGAAACTGAAAATAGTAAGTTACATGGTGTTTTTGAGTATTCTGTACGTTTCCATTTTCCCAAGTTATCTTCATTATCATAAAAGTTAGTTGTATCCAGCCACATGGTTATGCAGAAAAATACATTGACTAGTTTAAGCTAGACTCTCATCTCCACTCCCACACCCGAGAGAGATTTATGCTTCATGTGTCTGAAACTTCTAGATTGATGTGATAAATAGAACACCTGCTTCAGGTTGTCCCAATTTGTAGAAACTGATATTATCTACTAATTTAAATTTTGTTAGCATTAGATACTTTTCTGCCCTTTCAGGGGAGCATTTGTCCTGTGACCTTCTGAACTTAAGGGATGGATGTAGAGCTACAAATAACCATCATATTTTCATTAGAGTTCTCTGCTAGAATTTGCAGCCACTTTTCATGCCATAACATTCTTTAATAATGCAGGCTTTAAATCATGCTGCTAGGGGTCCAATCTTGGCTCTACTACTATGAGACCTTGGAAAAATTACTTAAGCGTCCTGAGACTGTTTGCTCATCTGACAAATGGGGAAAATAATAATACCTACTTCATGAAGTAGTGAGAATTAAATGAGATAATCCATGTAAACCACTTTGAATAGTACCTATTCATGGTGAATACTGAATAATTGTAATCATTATTACATGATTGATTAAAATAATCATAGGAATATCAAGTCTTTACATTTATATAGACTTAAACAGTTTTCAAACTATGGCCAAAGAATATTTCATTTGAACCTGAGGGCAGGAGATGGGATTGAAAACTGAGACAAAGAGCAGTTATATGATTTGTCTGAGAGCACTCAGCAAGTAAAAAGGGGAGCTGATCCTTCACATCTATAATTATAATGAATTCTAATGATGATTGCTGCATCGGTGGGTGAAGTTAAACAGCCTGCCTAGTGAATTTACCTAAGCTACTTTATCTGCCTTCATCAAGCCAACTTTTCCTCAGTGCCCTTCCTGGAATTTAAAACTAATTTTTCTCCCCCTGAGGATGAATACTGAGTTATCTCTTCCATATGGTTTTTCAAAACAGGCAAGTCATGGAAAGGTAGTCCCCTTTGATTCCAGCATACTAAATTAATATTAATACAAATTTTCACACTTTGAGGCTTCTCAGTGTACCTTATTATTGTTTCCAATAAGCATCTATATGTTAGTTATTATAACAAATAAGTCTATATGATCTGGCCTTTGAATTTTTAGGAAATTTTCATATGTAGTCATGTGTGAGAAGAGAGGTGACTCATGTAAGTGTACCTAGCTTCAATAAATAGCTGTGATGCTTTCAGTTAGTTCATAGCCAGTATATTCGTATATACACATTACATCAAATTCTCTGTTCTGTTTTTAGAAATACACTTTAAAAAATTCATGTCAGGGTGGCAGAATACAGAAGGTAGTCATTGAAGTGTTGATTCATGAGAAACCAAGTAAGGCTGTTTAAAGCCATGCATAAATAGATGTGCTCTGAACTGTGTTCCCTGGCAAAATAATAAAGAGTTCCCCTGGTTTGCTTTCTATGCATAGAGCCTTATCTTTTATAAGTAGCTGGAAGAGGTGACCAGTATATCCTGGAACAACTAGATCCAGGGAAAAGTTGACAGATTTAGTCTACACATCAGTTTGGATTCAAAGTGCATTGCCTCAAGGAGCATCTCGTGATTCTCTTATATAAAATATATCACTTTTAACACAAAATGTAGATAATATTATAAATAATAAATGGAAGGTACAGTTTTGTCTCACTTTGAAAGTCTAATGTATGAATGATATTACATTTGCACCCTGATCAAATGTGAATGAAATTGATTTTAGATGTTCAGTGCTAAAAAACACAAACAAGCTTTGTGACTTGAGGAATCTTGTCAGGGATTTATACAAAATTCATTTGTGAAATAGAAGTTGGGACAATGGGGAGAAGAGAGGTGGCAAACCTTATTTGGGGGGTGTATTTTCATAGAAGTCATGTCACACAGATGGAAAGAAATTAGTATTCAGTTAGCATTGGTTCATGTAAGGTGACCCCTTTAATAGAGGAAATGGAATTTTCAGTGCTCCTAGAACATTTTAATTACATCCTATATAGCCATGATTTACCACATCTAAACACACATAGTAGGGCAAAATCTGTTGTCAAGGAAGACTCAGGAAAGTTGCTAGTGAGTATCTAAAACTTATCAAATGCACTGACAAAATAAATACCTCCTTGGCAACTGCTTAGTTGAATTTGGTTCTCATGTATATAATGGTTTTCTACAGAGCGTTTCTTAAAACATTGACACTGACACTATAAACAATACTGTTTTGTTCATGGCTTCTTGACTAGGGCAAAGTGCTAAAGAGGAAAAGCTAGTTCTTCTGAGGGCCTTTTCACTTTTCTGTAGACTATACTCTTAGACTTTTCAAACAGTTTCAGAAATGTATGCAAGAGGGGAGACTGGTTCAAGATGGTGTAGTAGAAGGACATGCTCTCACTCCCTCTTTCAAGAACACCGGAATCACAACTAACTGCTGAACAATCACTGACAGGAAGACACTGGAACTCACCAAAAAAGATACCCCACATGCAAAGACAAAGGAGAAGCCTCGATGAGACGGTAGGAGGGGCGCTATCACAATAAAATCAAATCCCATAACTGCTGGGTGGGTGACTCTGGAGAACACTTATACCACAGAAGTCCACCCACTGGAGTGAAGGTTCTCAGCCACATGTCAGGCTTCCCAACCAGGGGGTCTGGTAACGGGAGGAGGAATTTCTAGGAAAACAGACTGAAGGCTAGTGGGATTTGATTACAGGACTTTGGCAGGAGTGGGGGAAACAGAGACTCCACTCTTGGAGGGCACACACAAAGTAGTGTACACATCAGGACCCATGGGAAGGAGCAGTGACCCCATAGGAGACTGAACCAGGCCTACCTGCTAGTATTGGAGGGTCTCCTGCAGAGGTGGGGGACAGCTGTGGATCTCCAAGGGACAAATACACTGGAAGCAGAAGTTCTGGGAAGTGCTCCTTGGCATGAGCTCTCCCAGAGTCTGCCATTAGCCCCACCAAAGAGCCCAAGTAGGCTCCAGTGTTGGGTCGCCTCATGCTGAACAACCAACAGGGAGGGAACCCAGCTCCACACATCAGTAGACAAGCAGATTAAAGTTTTACTGAGCTCTTCCCATCAGGGCTCAGAAACAGCCAGCTCTACCCTCCACCAGTCCTTCCCATTAGGAAACTTCCACAAGCCTCTTAGATAGCCTCACCCACCAGAGGGAAGACAGCAGAAGCAAGAAGAACCACAATCCTGCAGCCTATGGAACAAAAACCAAATTCACAGAAAGATAGGCAAGATGAAAAGGCAGAGGGCTATGTACCAGATGAAGGAAAAAGATAAAACCCCAGAAAAATAACTAAATGAAATGGAGATAGGCGATCTTCCAGAAAAATAATTCAGAATAATGATAGTGAAGATGATCCAGGACCTCGGAAAAAGAATGGAGTCAAAGACTGAGAAGATGCAAGAAATGTCTAACAAAGACCTAGAAGAATTAAAGAACAGAAAAACAGAGATGAACAATACAATAACTGAAATAAAAAATACACGAGAAGGAATCAATAGCAGAATAACTGAGGCATAAGAATGGATAAGTGACCTGGAAGACAAAATGGTGGAATTCACTGCTGCAGAACAGAATAAAGAAAAAAGAATGAAAAGAAATGAAGAGAGCCTAACACACCCCTGGGATAACATTAAACCTAACAACATTTGCATTATTGGGGTACCAGAAGGAGAAGAGAGAGAGAAAGGACCAGAGAAAATATTTGAAGAGGTTATAGTCGAAAACTTCCTTAACATGGGGAATGAAATAGCAACCCAAGTCCAGGAAGCACAGAGATTCCCATACAGGATAAACCCAAGGAGGATCACACTGAGATACATAGTAATCAAACTGGTAAAAGTTAAAGACAAAGAAAAATTATTAAAAGCAGCAAGGGAAAAACGACAAATAACATACAAGGGAACTCCCATAAGGGTAACAGCTAATTTCTCAGCAGAAACTCTACAAGTCAGAAGGGGGTAACATGATATACTTAAAAAGATGAAAGGGAAGAACCTACAACCATGACTACTCTACCCAGCAATGATCTCATTCAGATTCGATGGAGAAATCAAAAGCTTTACAGACAAGCAAAAGCTAAGAGAATTCAGCACCACCAAACCAGCTCTACAACAAATGCTAAAGGAAACACTAGAGAAGGAAAGGACCTACAAAAAAAAACCCCAAAACAATTAAGAAAATGGGCGTAGGAACATATGTATCAATAATTACCTTAACGTGAATGGATTAAATGCTCCAACCAAAAGACACAGGCTTGCTGAATGGATACAAAAACAAGACCCATATATATGCTGTCTACAAGAGACCCACTTCAGACCTAGGGACACATACAGACTGAAAGTGAGGGGATGGAAAAAGATATTCCATGCAAATGGAAATCAAAAGAAAGCTGGTGTAGCAATACTCATATCAGATAAAATACACTTTAAAACAAAGAACGTTACAAGAGACAAGGAAGGACACTACATAATGATCAAGGGACCAATCCAAGAAGACGATATAACAATTGTAAATATATATGCACACAGCATAGGAGCACCTCAATACATAAGGCAACTGCTAACATCTCTAAAAGAGGAAATCGACAGTAACACAGTAATAGTGGGGGACTTTAACACCTCATTTACACCAATGGACAAATCATCCAAATAGAAAATTAATAAGAAAACACAAGCTTTAAATGATACAATAGACCAGATAGATTTAATTGATATTTATAGGACATTCCATCCAAAAACAAGATTACAATTTCTTCTCAAGTGCACACGGAACATTCTCCAGGATGGATCACATTTTGGATCACAAATCAAGCCTTAGTAAATTTAAGAAAATTGAAATCACATCAAGCGTCTTTTCTGACAACAATGCTATGAGATTAGAAATCAATTAGAAGGAAAAAAAACTTACAAAACACAAACACATGGAGGCTAAACAATAAGTTACTAAATAACCAAGAGATCACTGAAGAAATCAAAGAGGAAATCAAAAAATACCTAGAGACAAATGACAATGAAAACACGACGATCCAAAACCTATGGGATGCAGCAAAGGCAGTTCTAAGAGGGAAGTTTATAGCTATACAAGCCTACCTCAAGAAACAAGAAAAATCTCAAATAAACAATCTGACGTTACACCTAAAGGAACTAGAGAAAGAAGAACAAACAAAACCCAAGGTTAGCAGAAGGAAAGAAATCATAAAGATCAGAGCAGAAATAAATGAAATAGAAACAGAGAAAACAATAGCAACGATCAATAAAACTAAAAGCTGGTTCTTTGAGAAGATAAACAAAATTGATAAACCATTAGCCAGACTCATCAAGAAAAAGAGGGAGAGGACTCAAATCAATAAACTTAGAAATGAAGAAGGAAAAGTTAAAATAGACACCCCAGAAATACAAAGCATCCTAAGAGACTACTACAAGCAACTCTATGCCAATAAATTGGACAACCTGGAAGAAATGGACAAATTCTTAGAAAGGTATAACCTTCCAAGACTAAACTGGGAAGAAATAGAAAATGTGAACAGACCAATCACAAGTAATGAAATTGAAATTGTGATTAAAAAGTCTTCCAACAAACAAAAGTCCAGGACCAGATGGCTTCACAGGTGAATTCTATCAAACATTTAGAGAAGAGCTAACACCCATCCTTCTCAAACTATTCCCAAAAATTGCAGAGGAAGCAACACTCCCAAACTCATTCTATGAGGCCACCATCACCCTGATACCAAAACCAGACAAAAATGCTACAAAAAAAGAAAATTACAGATCAACATCACTGATGAATATAGATGCAAAAATCCTCAACAAAATACTAGCAAACAGGATCCAACAACACAATAAAAGGATCATACATCATGATCAAATGGGATTTATCCGAGTGACGCAAGGATTCTTCAATATACGCAAATCAATCAATGTGATACACCATATTAACAAATTGAAGAATAAAAACTATATGATCATCTCAGTAGATGCAGAAAAAGCTTTTGACAAAATTCAACACCCATTTATGATAAAAACTCTCTAGAAAGTGGGCATAGAGGGAACCTACTTTAACATCATAAAGGCCATATACAACAAACCCACAGCAAACATCATTCTCAATGGTGAAAAACTGAAAGCATTTCCTCTGAGATCAGGAACATGACAAGGATATCCACTCTCACAACTGTTATTCAACATAGTTTTAGAAGTCCTAGCCATAGCAATCAGAGAAGAAAAAGAAATAAAGGAATACAAATTGGAAAAGAATAAGGAAAACCGTCACTGTTTGCAGATGACATGGTACTATACGTAGAGAATCCTACTGATGCCACCAGAAAACTACTAGAGCTAGTCAATGAATTTGGTAAAGTTGCAGGATACAAAATTAATTCACAGAAATCTCTTGCACTCCTATACACTAATGATGAAAAATCTGAAAGGGAAATTAAGGATATACTCCGATTTACCATTGCAACCAAAAGAATAAAATACCTAGGAATAAATCTACCTAGGGAGAGAAAAGACCTGTATGCAGAAAACTATAAGACACTGATGAAAGAAATTAAAGATGATACCAACAGATGGAGCAATATACCATGTTCTTTGATTGGAAGAATCAATATCATGAAAACGACTATACTACCCAAAACAATCTACAGATTCAATGCAATCCCTATCAAATTACCAATGGCATTTTTTATGGAACTGGAACAAAGAATCTTAAAATGTGTATGGAGAAACAAAAGACCATGAATAGCCAAAGCAGTCTTGAGGGAAAGAAACGGAGCTGGAGGAATCAGACTACCTAACTTCAGACTATACTACAAAGCTACAGTAATCAAGACAATATGGTACTGGCAGAAAAACAGAAATATAGATCAATGGAACAGGCTAGAAAGCCCAGAGGTAAACCCACGCACCTATGGTCAACTAATCTATGACAAAGGAGGCAAAGATATACAATGGAGAAAAGACAGTCTCTTCAATAAGTGGTGCTGGGAAAACTGGACAGCTACATGTAAAAGAATGAAATTAGAACACTCCCTAACACCATACACCAAAACAAACTCAAAATGGATTAGAGACCTAAATGTAAGACCAGACACTTTAAAACTCTTAGAGGAAAACTTAGGAATAACACTCTTTGACATAAATCACAGCAAGATATTTTTTGACCCACCTCCTAGAGAAATGGAAATAAAAACAAAAATAAACAAATGAGACCTAATGAAACTTCAAAGCTTTAGCACAGCAAAGGAAACCATAAACAAGATGAAAAGACAACCCCCAGAATGGGAGAAAATATTTGCAAATAAATCAGCAGACAAAGCATTAATCTCCAAAATATTTAAACAGCTCATGCAGCTCAATATTAAAATAACAAACAACCCAATCCAAAAATGGGCAGAAGACCTAAATAGACATTTCTCCAAAGAAGACATATGGATGGCCAAGAAGCACATGGAAATCTGCTCAACATCACTAGTTATTAGAGAAAGGCAAATCAAAACTACAATGAGGTATCACCTCACACCAGTTACAATGGGCATCATCAGAAAATATACAAACAACACATGCTGGAGAGGGTGTATAGGAAAGGGACCCCTCTTGCACTTTTGGTGGGAATGTAAATTGATACAGCCACTGTAGAGAACATTATTGAGTTTCCTTAAAGAACTAAAAATAGAATTACCATAGGACCCAGCAATCCCACTACTGGGCATATACCCAGAAAAAAACATAGTTCAAAAAGACACATGCACCCCAATGTTAATTGCAGCACTATTTACAATAGCCAGGTCATGGAAGCAACCTAAATGCCCATCGACAGATGAATGGATAAAGAAGATGTGGTACATATATACAATGGAAAATACTCAGCCATAAAAAGGAACGAAATTGGGTCATTTGTAGAGTCGTGGATGCATCTAGAGACTGTCATACAGAGTGAAGTAAGTCAGAAAGAGAAAAAAATATATTTTATATTAACGCATATATGTGGAACCTAGAAAATGCTACAGATGAACCGGGTTGCAGAGCAGGAATTGAGACACAGAAGTGGAGAAAAAAACCATATGTACACCAAGTGGTGGAAGCGGCAGGGGTGGGGGTAGGGGTGTGATTAATTAGGAGATTGGGATTGACATGTATATACTGATGTGTATAAAATGGATGACTAATAAGAAAATAAACATTAAAAAAAAGAAATTTATGCAGGAGAGATCCATTCCTATTAATTGAGAAATAACCATAACATGGACTCTATAGATGATGAGTCAGTCATGTCACCTAAATGCCACATTATAGTCAACACACTGTTCTGTATTCCATCTCTAAATAATTTATATTTGTCATCCAAGTGCCAGGTACTTAGTTCAAAATTAATATGTGATTGAATGAATTAAAATCATTTCATATACAGTAAGTCTCCTACACTCGAACGAGTTCCGTTCTGAGAGCATGTTCATTAAGTCCAGTGTGTTCGTACATCCAACAAAGTTAGCCTAGGTACCCAACTAACACAATTGGCTATATAGTACTGTACTGTAATAAGTTTATAATACTTTTCACACAAATAATACATAAAAAAGCAAACACAAAAAATAAAGAAAACATTTTTAATTTTACAGTACAGTACCTTGAAAAGTATAGTAGTACCCGTTACCTCACTGCTGCTTTTACACTTGCTTCCAGACATCCTGGGCTTGAAATTAAGAATCTGTACTACTGTACTCTATATGGTAATGTACAGTAAAGTATGCAAAAGCACAACCACTTGGAGAGGGTGCACGCATGTGGCAATGTGTGCCAAACACGTGAACTAACTTACATGATTGGACATGTGAACACATATTCACATCTTTGAAAGTTTACAACTTGAAGGTTCGTATGTAGGGGACTTACTGTATTTCCTAGCTGTCTGATGAGAGCATCTAGAAGCAGCAATACCCCAACATGATTCTAGGGCTAATGCAGAGGATATACAAGATGATGCTAGAGTGTCTTATAGAACCAGAAAGTAAGGAAGTACTTAAGAAACAAAATCATAAGGATATGTCAAAAGGATACAGGAGCCAACTAAAAGAGCTCCTGAAGGCCAACGTTGGAACAATTTCAACAACAAAATAAGTATTATTGAAATATTGCCCAAAGTATAAAATTAATACTCATGATCCATACTGATGCAAAGGACAAATCTCCCATACACAGGAATTTCAAATATTTTATGTAGATATTCCACCATCAAGAAGACAGAGCATAAATCTCCAAGTGTGGATTGCACATAGTGACATCCTTCCAAAGAATACAGAATGGAAATGGAGGGTACTCTTGCAGTGGATACAACTGGCAAATACTAACTACCTTAGTCATGTGATCAAGGTTAACATCAATGATAAGTCACCTTAGTATGTACCTTGGATGTAATGTAATGAAAATGGTACTTTACTTGTGTTCTTCCTTCCAAGAACTTGCAGTCTAACTCTAACCATGAGAAGAACATCAGACAAACCCAAATGGAAGAGCATTCTAAAAAATCAGTATCTGATCAGTACTCCTCAAAACCAAGGAGATTCTGAGAAACTGCCAGTCTAGAGGATCCTGGGAGACATGATGACTAAATGTAATGTGGTATCCTGAATGGATTCCTGGAATAGAAAAAGGACATTAGGTTAAAAACTAAGGAAATTTGAATAAAGAATGGACTTTAGTTAATATGAATGTGTCAGTATTGGCTCATTAGTTGTGGCATATGTACATGTTAATTTAAGGCATTATCTATAATAAAACTGAATGCAGAAGATACTCTACTATACTTGCAACTTTTCTGTAAATCTAAAGATATCCTCAAACAGAAAGTTTGTTTTTAAAAAAATTTCACTTCATCATCATAAAAGCTAAACAATGACAATGATTTGTTTTTCTGAATATAAAATCCTAAATGTCTTACTATATTAAGAGAAATAAGAGGGTGTAGTACTCATTTCTTTAAAATAAACACTTAGCTAAAATTTATACTTAGAGCTTCTACCCTCTCATAACTATTCTTTTCTGTTTTATCTCTTGCATCTGCAATATTTTGTTGCTGCTATAAAATTTCTGGTATCATCCTTAAGATATTAGAGACTGATCCCTTGTCATTTGACAATTCTGTAGATGGAAGAAGAGGCAGTATTTCAAATTCTACACCTTTTCCCTAGAATGAGAAATGCTCCATGACACAACTATGCCGGAGGGAATTCACCAGAGATGAATGCTTTTAACACGGCACAGCTTTCTATCATGTTGATCCCAGCTTTCTAACATGTTGATCAAAATAAGAGGGATAATTTCTCCCTCAAAACAGTCACGTTAACAACTAGAATAGAATGTGTTATTGCTTGAGTTTTATTTAGAAGAAATGATATCATTTTATATATACTTGCTAGAGCTAGATATTTTCAGGAAATTTTCAAGTATCATTAAATGTGTTCATAAACCATCTTTGTCTCTTATTCAGCCTGTGAATTAGATGATTCTGTGGCTGCCCTCTATATTATCAATAAATGTGAAATGGCAGAACATAGTGTGATAATTAAAGGTATTAGCAGTATATATGTACAGATTATTATTATATTATAATTTAGCAGACTCATTACTATCTTAAAGCCTTTAAGTAGCTTTTTAAGAGGCATTTATTTCAGTAGCATGGTACTTAAACTTACATTAGCTAGTGGGAACAAAGAACATTAAGGTTTTTTTTTAATAGGGGCCTCATCCAAATGTCCAGACCTTTGCAGAAGAGTAGGGTGTTTCAGATTAAGTCACAGAACTATTGCCAATTATTTGGAAAGAATTTTCAGCTGAAGTGCATAAGTCTATGAAACAGTATGTAGCCTACAGTTAGACATATCACTAAAAATTGAATGAAATGATTTGTAAAATAGAGTAAGTCCTTAAAATAACTAGTCTTGGTGATAGTTACAATTGAAATTAGACTGTGAAATGTTAAAATATGCTTTTAATTAATTTAAATTCATATTGACTTTTACCTGAGCATGTTAATGAAAAATGCTATAGATACGATCACTTTTAAGAATGAGAAGCTGATATGATGACTGGTTTACAACAGTGTAATAATGTGAATATTTGCATTGTATTTGGCTTTTCTTTTTCACCTCAGGGCCTTACCATCTGGTATTCCCTGTGCTTGGAACATGCAGTCAACTCTGGCTCTTCGATTACTCCTTTCCTGTTTAATCACTTCATCTGGCTAGCTCTGATTTATCCATCAGGTCTCAGATTACATGTTAATTATATGTTAGTATCTCAGAGTTGACCTTCCATTCTAAATTAGGTTACTCATTATACTTTTCATAGCATCCTGTGCTTTTCCTTCATCATTTTAATCACGATTATAATTATATACTCATTTGTTTGATATTTGTGTAATGACCTTTACCTTTACTAGACCATAATCTCCATGGCATATAACATAGTGTCTGGTGCATAATAGATGATCAAAAGGGAGCTGTAAGAATAAATGAACAAATAACTGTTATAACACTCAGATTACCAGCAGGGTTGTTACAATTTGTATCTAATCTTTATACAAAATTAGCATACTTCATACAAATAAATAGAGATAAAGAGAATAAAGTTTCTCTTCTAAAATAAAAACAGAAGGTAAGCCACAACACTTTTAAAACAAAGAGTATTTGAGCAAGAGACTTTGTTGGTGTTACTTTTTCTTTTTTCTCAGTGTGCTTTATCTTCTGCAAAAAGAGCACACAGATTGTGCAGTTCTGAAGGCCTCCCACAACACTTGTCTTCTGTCAGCATTCTCTCACATTCCCCTCTGCAGTTATTCCAAATTTTAATCATTTGTCTGAAGACTCCTATGCTGCCTCAACCTGCCTTAATGTTAGCAGCTGACCTTGGCTCCTACCATTGAGTGAAAATGAAGACTATTAGGTGAGAAATATTTCAACTTTCTCCCTTTTATCACCACCCCCCCCACACACATACACACAAAACCCTACACTCATACCCTTTATTCTTTGTCTCTGCTCTTTCAAGAGAGATCTTCTAATTATTACTCTAATTCCTCTGTTTCTTCTATGGTTTTGCCATAAAGTATTATTCCCTCTCTTGAATTTCTTCTTTTACTTTTATTTTTAACATCTTTATTGGAGTGTAATTGCTTTACAATGGTGTGTTAGTTTTTGCTTTATAACAAATCCTCTGTTTCTTCTATGGTTTTGCCATAAAGTATTATTCCCTCTCTTGAATTTCTTCTTTTACTTTTATTTTTAACATCTTTATTGGAGTGTAATTGCTTTACAATGGTGTGTTAGTTTTTGCTTTATCACAAACTGAATCAGTTATACATATACATATATCCCCATACCTCTTCCAATCTCCAAGTGTGGATTGCACATAGTGACATCCTTCCAAAGAATACAGAATGGAAATGGAGGGTACTCTTGCAGTGGATACAACTGGCAAATACTAACTACCTTAGTCATGTGATCAAGGTTAACATCAATGATAAGTCACCTTAGTATGTACCTTGGATGTAATGTAATGAAAATGGTACTTTACTTGTGTTCTTCCTTCCAAGAACTTGCAGTCTAACTCTAACCATGAGAAGAACATCAGACAAACCCAAATGGAAGAGCATTCTAAAAAATCAGTATCTGATCAGTACTCCTCAAAACCAAGGAGATTCTGAGAAACTGCCAGTCTAGAGGATCCTGGGAGACATGATGACTAAATGTAATGTGGTATCCTGAATGGATTCCTGGAATAGAAAAAGGACATTAGGTTAAAAACTAAGGAAATTTGAATAAAGAATGGACTTTAGTTAATATGAATGTGTCAGTATTGGCTCATTAGTTGTGGCATATGTACATGTTAATTTAAGGCATTATCTATAATAAAACTGAATGCAGAAGATACTCTACTATACTTGCAACTTTTCTGTAAATCTAAAGATATCCTCAAACAGAAAGTTTGTTTTTAAAAAAATTTCACTTCATCATCATAAAAGCTAAACAATGACAATGATTTGTTTTTCTGAATATAAAATCCTAAATGTCTTACTATATTAAGAGAAATAAGAGGGTGTAGTACTCATTTCTTTAAAATAAACACTTAGCTAAAATTTATACTTAGAGCTTCTACCCTCTCATAACTATTCTTTTCTGTTTTATCTCTTGCATCTGCAATATTTTGTTGCTGCTATAAAATTTCTGGTATCATCCTTAAGATATTAGAGACTGATCCCTTGTCATTTGACAATTCTGTAGATGGAAGAAGAGGCAGTATTTCAAATTCTACACCTTTTCCCTAGAATGAGAAATGCTCCATGACACAACTATGCCGGAGGGAATTCACCAGAGATGAATGCTTTTAACACGGCACAGCTTTCTATCATGTTGATCCCAGCTTTCTAACATGTTGATCAAAATAAGAGGGATAATTTCTCCCTCAAAACAGTCACGTTAACAACTAGAATAGAATGTGTTATTGCTTGAGTTTTATTTAGAAGAAATGATATCATTTTATATATACTTGCTAGAGCTAGATATTTTCAGGAAATTTTCAAGTATCATTAAATGTGTTCATAAACCATCTTTGTCTCTTATTCAGCCTGTGAATTAGATGATTCTGTGGCTGCCCTCTATATTATCAATAAATGTGAAATGGCAGAACATAGTGTGATAATTAAAGGTATTAGCAGTATATATGTACAGATTATTATTATATTATAATTTAGCAGACTCATTACTATCTTAAAGCCTTTAAGTAGCTTTTTAAGAGGCATTTATTTCAGTAGCATGGTACTTAAACTTACATTAGCTAGTGGGAACAAAGAACATTAAGGTTTTTTTTTAATAGGGGCCTCATCCAAATGTCCAGACCTTTGCAGAAGAGTAGGGTGTTTCAGATTAAGTCACAGAACTATTGCCAATTATTTGGAAAGAATTTTCAGCTGAAGTGCATAAGTCTATGAAACAGTATGTAGCCTACAGTTAGACATATCACTAAAAATTGAATGAAATGATTTGTAAAATAGAGTAAGTCCTTAAAATAACTAGTCTTGGTGATAGTTACAATTGAAATTAGACTGTGAAATGTTAAAATATGCTTTTAATTAATTTAAATTCATATTGACTTTTACCTGAGCATGTTAATGAAAAATGCTATAGATACGATCACTTTTAAGAATGAGAAGCTGATATGATGACTGGTTTACAACAGTGTAATAATGTGAATATTTGCATTGTATTTGGCTTTTCTTTTTCACCTCAGGGCCTTACCATCTGGTATTCCCTGTGCTTGGAACATGCAGTCAACTCTGGCTCTTCGATTACTCCTTTCCTGTTTAATCACTTCATCTGGCTAGCTCTGATTTATCCATCAGGTCTCAGATTACATGTTAATTATATGTTAGTATCTCAGAGTTGACCTTCCATTCTAAATTAGGTTACTCATTATACTTTTCATAGCATCCTGTGCTTTTCCTTCATCATTTTAATCACGATTATAATTATATACTCATTTGTTTGATATTTGTGTAATGACCTTTACCTTTACTAGACCATAATCTCCATGGCATATAACATAGTGTCTGGTGCATAATAGATGATCAAAAGGGAGCTGTAAGAATAAATGAACAAATAACTGTTATAACACTCAGATTACCAGCAGGGTTGTTACAATTTGTATCTAATCTTTATACAAAATTAGCATACTTCATACAAATAAATAGAGATAAAGAGAATAAAGTTTCTCTTCTAAAATAAAAACAGAAGGTAAGCCACAACACTTTTAAAACAAAGAGTATTTGAGCAAGAGACTTTGTTGGTGTTACTTTTTCTTTTTTCTCAGTGTGCTTTATCTTCTGCAAAAAGAGCACACAGATTGTGCAGTTCTGAAGGCCTCCCACAACACTTGTCTTCTGTCAGCATTCTCTCACATTCCCCTCTGCAGTTATTCCAAATTTTAATCATTTGTCTGAAGACTCCTATGCTGCCTCAACCTGCCTTAATGTTAGCAGCTGACCTTGGCTCCTACCATTGAGTGAAAATGAAGACTATTAGGTGAGAAATATTTCAACTTTCTCCCTTTTATCACCACCCCCCCCACACACATACACACAAAACCCTACACTCATACCCTTTATTCTTTGTCTCTGCTCTTTCAAGAGAGATCTTCTAATTATTACTCTAATTCCTCTGTTTCTTCTATGGTTTTGCCATAAAGTATTATTCCCTCTCTTGAATTTCTTCTTTTACTTTTATTTTTAACATCTTTATTGGAGTGTAATTGCTTTACAATGGTGTGTTAGTTTTTGCTTTATAACAAACTGAATCAGTTATACATATACATATATCCCCATATCTCTTCCCTCTTGCATCTCCCTCCCTCCCACCCTCCCTATCCCACCTCTCTAGGTGGTCACAAAGCACCAAGATGATCTCCCTGTGCTATGTGGCTGCTTACCACTACCGATCTATTTTACGTTTGCTAGTGTATATATGTCCATGCCACTCTCTCACTTCGTCCCAGCTTACCCTTGCCCCTCCCCATATCTTCAAGTCCATTCTGTAATAGGACTGCATCTTTATTCCCGTCTTGCCCCTAGGTTCTTCTGACCATTTTTTTTTAAGATTCCATATATATGTATTAGCATACAGTATTTGCTTTTCTCTTTCTGACTTACTTCATTCTGTATGACAGTCTCTAGGTCCATCGACCTCACTAAAAATAACTCAGTTTCATTCTTTTTTACGGCTGACTAATATTCCATTATATATATGTGGCACATCTTCTTCATCCATTTATCTGTTGATGGACACTTCGGTTGCTTCGATGTCCTGGCTATTGTAAATAGAGCTGCAGTGAACATTTTGGTAAATGACTCTTTTTGCATTATGGTTTTCTCAGGGTATATGCCCAGTAGTGGGATTGCTGGGTCATATGGTAGTTCTATTTGTAGTTTTTTAAGGAACCTCCATACTGTTCTCCATAGTGGCTGTATCAATTTACATTCCCACCAACAGTGTAAGAGTGTTCCCTTTTCTCCACACCCTCTCCAGCATTTATTGTTTGTAGATTTTTTGATGATGGCCATTCTGACCAGTGTGAGATGATATCTCATTGTAGTTTTGATTTGCATTTCTCTAATAATTAATGATGCTGAGCATTCTTTCATGTGTTTGTTGGCAATCTGTGTATCTTCTGTGGAGAAATGTCTATTTAGGTCTTCTGCCCACTTTTGGATTGGGTTGTTTGTTTATTTGATATTGAGCTGCATGAGTTGCTTGTATGTTTTGGAGATTAATCCTTTGTCAGTTGCTTCATTTGCAAATATTTTCTCCCATTCTGAAGGTTGTCTTTTCGTCTTGTTTATGGTTTCCTTTGCTATGCTAAAGCTTTGAAGTTTCATTAGGTCCCATTTGTTTATTTTTGTTTTTATTTGCACTTCTCTATGAGGTGGGTCAGAAAGGATCTTGCTGTGATTTATGTCATAGAGTGTTCTGCCTATGTTATCATCTAAGAGTTTGATAGTTTATGGCCTTACATTTAGATCTTTAATCCATTTTGAGTTTATTTTTGTGTTTGGTGTCTGGGAGTATTCTAATTTCATTCTTTTATATGTAGCTGTCCAGTTTTCCCAGCACCACTTACTGGAGAGGCTGTCCTTTCTACACTATATATTCTTGCCTCCTTTATCAAAGATAAGGTGACCATAGGTGAGGGGCTTTATCTCTGGGCTTTCTATCCTGTTGCATTGATCTATATTTCTGTTTTTGTGTCAGTACAATACTGTGTTGATTACTGTAGCTTTTTAGTGTAGTCTGAAGTCAGGGAGCCTGATTCCTCCAGCTCCGTTTTTCTTTCTCAAGATTGTTTGGGCTATTCAGGGTCTTTTGTGTTTCCATACAAATTGTGAAATATTTGTTCTAGTTCTGTGAAAAATGCCAGTGGTAGTTTGATAGGGATTGCATTGAATCTGTAGATTGCTTTGGGTAGTATAGTCATTTTCACAATGTTGATTCTTCCAATCCAAGAACATGGTATCTCTCTCCATCTATTTGTATCATCTTTAATCTCTTTCATCAGTGTATTACAATTTTCTGTATACAGGGCTTTTGGCTCCTAAGGAAGGTTTATTCCTAGATATTTTGTTCTTTTTGTTGCAATGGTAAATGGAAGTGTTTTCTTAATTTCACTTTCAGATTGTCATCATTAGTTTATAGGAATGCAAGAGATTTCTGTACATTAATTTTGTATCTTTCAGCTTTACCAAATTCATTCATTAGCTCTAGTAATTTTCTTGTCACATCTGTAGGATTCTCTATGTATAGAATCATGTCATCTGCAAACAGTAACAGCTTTACATCTTCTTTTCCAATTTGGATTCCTTTTATTTATTTTTCTTCTCTGATTGCTGTGGCTAAAACTTCCAAAACTGTATTGAATAATAGTGGTGAGAGTGGGAAACCTTGACTTCTTCCTGATCTTAGTGGAAATGGTTTCAGCTTTTGATCATTGAGGATGATGTTGGCTGTGGGTTTGTCATATATGGCCTTTATTATGTTGAGGAAAGTTCCCTCTATGCCTACTTTCTGGAGGGTTTTATCATAAATCGGTGCTGAGTTTTGTTAAAAGCTTTGTCTGCATCTATTGAGATGATCATATGGTTTTTATTCTTCAATTTGTTAATATGGTTTATCACATTGATTGATTTACATATATTGAAGAATCCTTGCATTTCTGTGATAAACCCCACTTGATCATAGTGTATGATCCCTTTAATGTGCTGTTGGATTCTGTTTGATAGTGTTTTGTTGAGGATTTTTGCATCTATGTTCAACAGAGATATTGGCCTGTAGTTTTCTTTCTTTGTGACATCTTTGGTTTTGGTATCAGAGTGATGGTGGCCTCGCAGAATGAGTTTGGGAGTGTTCCTCTCTCTGCTATATTTTGGAAGAGTTTGAGAAGGATAGGTGTTAGCTCTTCTCTATGTTTGATAGATTTGCCTGTGAAGCCATTTGGTCCTGAGCTTTTGTTTGTTGGAAGATTTTTAATCACAATTTCAATTTCAGTGCTTGTGATTGGTCTGCTTATATTTTCTATTTCTTCCTGGTTCAGTCTCAGAAGGTTGTGCATTTGTAAGAATTTGTCCATTTCTTCCAGTTTGTCCATTTTATTGGCATATAGCTGCTTGTAATAATCTCTCGTGATCCTTTGTATTTCTGCAGTGTCAGTTGTTACTTTTCCTTTTTCATTTCTAATTCTATTGATTTGAGTCTTCTCCCTTTTTTTCTTGATAAGTCTGGCAAATGGTTTATCAGTTTTATCTTCTCAAAGAACCAGCTTTTAATTTTATTGATCTTTGCTATTGTTTTCTTCATTTCTTTTTCAATTACTTCTGATCTGACCTTTATGATTCCTTTCCTTCTGCTAACTCTGGGGTTCTTTTGTTCTTCTTTCTCTAATTGCTTTAGGTGTAAGGTTAGGTTGTTTATTTGAGATGTTTCTTGTTTCTTGAGGTAGGATTGTATTGCTATAAACTTCCCTCTTAGAACTGCTTTTGCTGCTTCCCATAGGTTTTCAGTCACCGTGTTTTCATTGTCATTTGTTTCTAGGTATTTTTTTATTTCCTCTTTGATTTCTTCAGTGACATCTTGGTTGTTAAGTAGTGTGTTGTTTAGCCTCTATGTGTTTGAATTTCTTACAGATTTTTTCCTGTAATTGATATCTAGTCTCATAGCATTGTGGTCAGAAAAGATACTTGGTACGATTTCAATTTTCCTAAATTTACCAGGCTTGATTTGTGACCCAAGATATGATCTATCCTGGAGAGTGTTCTATGAGGACTTGAGAAGAATGTGTATTCTGTTGTTTTTGTATGGAATGTCCTATAAATATCAATTAAGTCCATCTTGTTTAATGTATCATTTAAAGACTGTGTTCCTTATTTATTTTTATTTTGGATGAGTTGTCCATTGGTGAAAGTGGGGGTGTTAAAGTCCCCTACTATGACTGTGGTACTGTCAATTTCCCCTTTTATGGCTGTTAGCATCTGCCTTATATATTGAGTTGCTCCGATGTTGGCTGCCTAAATATTTACAATTGTTATATCTTCTTCTTGGACTGATCCCTTGATCTTTATGTAGTGTCCTTCTTTGTCTCTTGTAATAGTCTTTGTTTTAAAGTCTATATTGTGTGATATGAGAATTGTTACTCCAGCTTTCTTTTGATTTCCATTTGCATGGTATATCTTTTTCCATCCCCTCACTTTCAGTCTGTATGTGTCCCTAGGTCTGAAGCAGGTCTCTTGTAGACAACGTATATACAGGTCTTGTTTTTGTATCCATTCAGGCAGTCTATGTCTTTTTGTTGGAGCATTTAATGCATGTACATTTAAGGTAATTATCAATATGTATGATACTATTCCCATTTTCTCAATTCTTTTTGGTTTATTATTGTAGATCTTTTCCTTCTCTCATGTTTCCTGCCTAGAGAAGTTTCTTTAGCATTTGTTGTAAAGCTGGTTTGGTGGTGCTGAATTTTCTTAGCTTTTGTTTGTCTGTTAAGGTTTTAATTTCTCTGTTGAATCTGAATGAGATCCTTGCTGGGTAGAGTAATCTTGCTTGTAGTTTTTTCTCCTTCATCACTTTAAATCTGTCCTGCCACTCCCTTCTGGCTTGCAGAATTTATGCTGAAGGATCAGCTTTTAACTTTATGGGGATTCCCTTGTGTGTTATTTGTTGTTTTTCCCTTGCTGCTTTTAATATTTGTTCTTTGTATTTAATTTTTGATACTTTGATTAATATGTGTCTTGGTGTATCTCTCCTATGATTTATCCTCTGTGTGACTCTGTGTGTTTCCTGGACTTGATTTACTATTTCCTTTCCCATATTAAGGAAGTTTTCAACTATAATCTCTTCAAATATATTCTCAGTCCCTTTCTTTTTCTCTTCTTCTTCTGGGACCCCTATAATTCAAATGTTGGTGCATTTAATATTGTCCCAGAAGTCTCTGAGACTGTCCTCAATTCTTTTCTTTCTTTTTTCTTTATTCTGCTCTGCAGTAGTACTTTCCTCTATTTTATCTTCCAGGTCACTTATCCCTTCTTCTGCCTCAGTTATTCTGTTATTGATCCCTTCTAGAGAACTTTTAATTTCATTTATTGTGTTGTTCATCATTGTTTGTTTGCTCTTTATTTCTTCTAGGTCCTTGTTAAACTTTTCTTGTATTTTCTCCATTCTATTTCCAAGATTTTGGATCATCTTTACTATCATTACTCTGAATTGTTTTTCAGGTATACTGCCTATTTCCTCTTCATTTGTTAGGTCTGGTGGGTTTTTGCTTCGCTCCTTCATCTGCTGTGTGTTTCTTTGTCTTCTCATTTTGCTTAACTTACTGTGTTTGGGGTCTCCTTTTCGCAGGCTGCATGTTCGTAGTTCCCGTTGTTTTTGGTGCCTGTCCCCAGTAGCTAAGGTTGGTTCAGTGGGTTGTGTAGAGTTCCTGGTGGAGCAGACTAGTGCCTGTGTTCTGGTAGATGAGGCTGGATTTTGTCTTTCTTGTGGTCAGGTCCACTTCTGGTCGTGCGTTTTGAGGTGCCTGTGGCCTTACTATGATTTCAGGCACCCTCTCTGCTAATGGATGGGGTTTTGTTCCTGTCTTGCTAGTTGTTTGGCATAGCGTTTCCAGCACTGTAGCTTGCTGGTGTTTGGGTGAAGCTGGGTCTTGGTGTTGAGATGGAGATCTCTGGGAGATTTTCACCTTTTGATATTACATGGAGCTGGGAGGTCTCTTCTGGACCAGTGTCCTGAACTTGGCTCTCCCACCTCAGTGGCACAGCCCTGCCACCTGGCTGGAGCACCAAGAGCCTGTCCTCCACATGGCTCAGAATAAAAGGGAGAAAGAAAAGAAAGAAAGAAGGAAGAAGATAAAATAAAATAAAACTTAAAGGTTATTAAAATAAAACTTAAAAAATAATTAAGAAAAAAATTAATAATAAAAAAATGGACAGACAGAACCCTAGGACAAATGGTAAAAGCAAAACTATACAGACAAAATCACACAGAGCAGCATTCACATACACACTCCCAAATAGAGAAAAAGGGGGAAAAAAAATATATATATATATATATATCGTTGCTTCCAAAGTCCACCTCCTCAATTTGGGATGATTTGTTGTCTATTCAGGTATTCCACAGATGCAGGTGGCCTCTCTCGTTGTGGAGCACAGGCTCCGGACACGCAGGCTCAGCAGCCATGGTTCACGGACCCAGCTGCTTCGCGGCATGTGGGATCTTCCCGGACCGGGGCACGAACCCGCATCCCCTGCATCGGCAGGCAGACTCTCAACCACTGCGCCACCAGGGAAGCCCAACTTGGGATTATTCGTTGTCTATTCAGGTATTCCACAGATGCAGGGTACATCAAGTTGATTGTGGGCATTTAATCCGCTGCTCCTGAGGCTGCTGGTAGAAATTTCCCTTTCTCTTCTTTGTTCGCACAACTCCCGGAGTTCAGCTTTGGATTTGAATCCACCTCTGTGTGTAGGTCGCCTGAGGTCGTCTGTTTTTCACTCAGACAGGACGGGGTTAAAGGAGCCAATGATTCGGTGTCTCTGTCTCTGTCAGGCTGGGGGGGAGGGAGGGGTACGGAGGCGGGGCGAGCCTGTGGCAGCAGAGACCAACATGACCTTGCACCAGCCTGAGGTACACCGTGCGTTCTCTCGGGAAGTTGTCCCTGGATCACGGGACCGTGGCAGTGGCAGGCTGCACAGGCTCCTTGGAGGGGAGGTGTGGAGAGTGACCTGTGCTCGCACACAAGCTTCTTGGTGGCGGCAGCAGCAGCCTTAGCGTTTCATGCCCGTCTCTGGGGTTTGCGCTGATAGCCGCGTCTCACGCCCGTCTCTGTAGCTCCTGTAAGCGGCGCTCTTAATCCCCTCTCCTCGTTCACCAGGAAACAAAGAGGCAAGAAAAAGTCTCTTGTCTCTTCGGCTGCTCCAGACCTTTTCCCGGACTCCCTCCTGGCTAGCCGTGGTGCACTAACCCGCTGCAGGCTGTGTTCACGCCGCCAACCCCAGTCCTCTCCCTGCGCTCTGACCGAAGCCCAAGCCTTAGCTCCCAGCCCCGCCTGCCCCAGCGGGTGAGCAGACAAGCCTCTCGGGCTGGTGAGTGCCGGTCGGCACCAATCCTCTGTGCGGGAATCTCTCCGCTTTGCCCTCCGCACCCCCGTGGCTGCGCTCTCCTCCGTGGCTCTGAAGCTTCCCCCCTCCGCCACCCGCAGTCTCTGCCCGCGAAAGGGCTTCCTAGTGTGTGGAAACATTTCCTCCTTCACAGCTCCCTCCCACTGGTGCAGGTTCCGTCCCTATTCTTTTGTCTCTGTTTTGTTTGTTTGTTTGATTTTTTGCCCTACCCAGGTACGTGGGGAGTTTCTTGTGTTTTGGGTGGTCTGAGGTCTTCTGCCAGTGTTCAGTAGGTGTTCTGTAGGAATTGTTCCACATGTAGATGTGTTTCTGATGTATTTGTGGGGAGGAAGGTGATCTCCGTGTCTTACTCTTCCACCATCTTGAAGCTCCTCCCTCTTTCCTGTCTTCTTAAAAGTCTTTCTATTTAACATTGTCACCCTCTGAACATGTTCAAGTTTCTTCTTTGATAAAAACAAACAACAGTAAAAAATTGTTTTTTTAAATTCTTCATCCCTCATTATAGTTGCCTTCACTTTACTTTCCTTCTCAAGTGAGTCTATGTACCCTATGTCCCTACTTTCTCACCTCCCATTTAGTCTTTAACCCACTGTCATCTGGCTTCTGCCCTAATTAATTGAAATTGCATTAGCAAAGGTTACTAATGATTTCTTCATAGCCAAATATAATAGGCATTTTCAGATTTTATCTTACTTAACCTATCTGTTGCATTTAATATTGTTGTCCATAACACCTTTTATTCTGGATTTTTTTTTTTTTTTTTTTTTTTGCAGTAAGCAGGCTTCTCACTGTTGTGGCCTCTCCCGCCACGGTGCACAGGCTACGGACGTGCAGGCTCAGCAGCCATGGCTCACGGGCCCAGCCACTCCACGGCATGTGGGGTCTTCCCGGACCGGGGCACAAACCCGTATCCCCTGCATCGGCAGGCGGACTCTCAACCACTGCACCACCAGGGAAGCCCTATTCTGGATTTTTTAAAGTTAAAGATAATACCTGCTCATTGTAAAAACTATAAATAGTATAGGGAAACTTACAAAAGTAAATAATGCCTCTCCACATGCAGAAATAACAGGTGTTTACATTTGGTGAACTTTTCACTCAACAGTATGTTGTGGATGTAGTATTCCATTGTATACGTATACTATAATTGATATAACCTGTTTGTTATTGATGAATATTTAGGATTTTTCCTCAAATTTTAATGTTTAAAAGTTGCTCTCATGAAATTCATGACCATAGTCCTTTGAGGATTATTGCCCTCACCTTGAAACTTTACTCTCCCCACTGTGTTTCTGTGACTCTAACTTTATTTTCTGATACTGGTCTAGCTCTTACCACTCTGGCTAATTTTCTGAAGCTTTACTTTCTCTGCCAGCCTCTTGTGTGTTGTTATTAAATTCGATCCAGTGCTCAAACCTTTTTTCATTTGAAATCTTCCCCAAGGAGATTTAATTTTCTCTCATGACTTTAACCATCACTCAGTGACTGCCAATCCTATATCTCTAATTCAGGTCACATTCCAGAGTGCTAACACCCATACATCCAATTTCCTACATGTGGCTTCACTCACATGTTTCAAACTTTATGAATCCAATACTGAACCCAGACCTTTTCTCAAAGTCTATGCCGTTTCCTATATTACTCAGTCATTGGCATTGCCTTATATCTTGTCTCACAAGCCAGAACTTTACCCTAGATTCCTTTATCTTCCTCACTCTTTGTATCTCACTGATCGTTAATTTCAGTAGCATCTCCTAAACATGTCGCATGTATTTCCCCCTCTTTTCATTCATTATACCACTATTTTTAGTTCATACTCATTTTATATCTGTATGAGTACTTGAATGAATCTCATTGTCTTCAGCTGGTAAGAAATTGTCTCTTAAGCACTCAAGTGTGACCAAATCACTCTCTGGCTTAAAATAGTCCACACCTCCCCATTAGCTTCACTGTAAGTCCCATAGAATAAATCCCAACCTCAGCATCGCATCCAAATCCTTTGTGAATTGGTCTTTGCCTGTCTTTCTAGATGATGTCAGGACTAGGTCTCAAGGAACTGTAATTAGAATGGATTATGCTATTCTAAGTGTGCAGTAGCAGAAACAACCAGCAAGTTGAATATTAAATAAAGTCATTAAGGGCTTTTGATGATCAAGTCTGGGAAACAATGATATTTGACAGACCTTTAGGGTAGTAATAAGAATGAAAATGACAAAAATACCTAAGAGGAGCTGGGCAGAACTGAAGAGGAAGGAGAATAAGATAACACAACAAATCAAACCCAAGAAACTATTACCAAGAGTCACCGTAAAATCTGTGGCATTGAGCTTATGATGGGTAGGTATGTTAGGGTGACTTAAAGGGTCAAAGTCAAGATGGAGACTGACAGAAAAATCTGTGATATGTCTGATTATCTTTCTCTTCAGACTTTGCTAGCTTCCTAACAAGTATAGGACAAAATCCAAGATGTTAAAATGACCTAAGAAAGCCTCTAGGATCAGGCTATTTACTTCCTATGCAGTCTTACCTCCTGCTGCTACCCTCTTGCACTTTAGGCTCCATCAACACTAAATACATGGTGCTCTTTCAGATTTCTCTGTTTTTTCACATATTGTTTCTTCTGACTGGGGAATGTCTGTCATTTCCTCATTTCCCAGGTGAACTCCTATTTATCCTTCAAAATCCTGTACTGACATCACCAACTCCAGGAGGCTTCTGTGAATGCCCCTCTCTCACAAAGTTACCCCTGCATCAATCCATTCATTAGTTTGTTTATTATTGAGCAAATATTTATTGAGTACTTAGTGTGGGCTCGATGCCATGTTAGGTACTGGGAACACCATGGTGATAAGACAGATCAAACATGACCTTTACCCTTCTTAGCCTTATATTTAGCAATGAATACACGCATGCATACACACACACACACACAAACACACACATCCAAATAGTCAAATAAAAAAAAATAATCCTCAATTTTCTAAGTGCTACGAATAAAAGAAACAAGGAACTGTGATGCAGAATAATGACTATAAGGGATAGATACAGAGGCAACATAATATAAGGTTGAGCCATGTGAAATTACTGGTATTTGACTTTTTTTCTATATAATTGGTGATTTTATAGAGTTCCACCTAGTAATTTCCTTTCTGAGGAATTGACCTCTAAACTGAGGCATGAAGATGAGGTGGAACTGACCATGGTGGCTAAGCTTGGAGCTTAACATGTTCCAGAAACCAAGAGAAGATTGGAAAAGATAGAATTGAGAAAAGGAGTGAATAACTCTCAATGAAATGTAAGAGCATTAAGCAAGACAGATCATGCAGGATCTTTATAGGAGTGTGGATCTAATTCTCATTAAAATGTAAAGCCATTGGAGTATTTTAAGATCCTTCTGATTTCAGTGTGGTATTGGAATAGAAGAGAGTAAGAGTAAATATAGGGCTGTCAATTAAGAGGTTGAGGGACTTCCCTGGTGGCTCAGTGGTTAAGAATCCACCTGCCAATGCAGGGGACACAGGTTCGATCCCTGTTCTGGGAAGATCCCACATGCCACAGAGCAACTAAGCCCATGTGCCACAACTACTGAGCCTGTGCTCTAGAGCCCGTGAGCCACAACTACTGAAGCCCACACACATAGAGCCTATGCTGTGCAAGAAGAGAAGCCACCGCAATGAGAAGCCCTCACACTGCAGCGAAGAATAGCCCTCACTCTCAGCAACTAGAGAAAGCCTGCGCACGGCAACGAAGACCCAACACAGCCATAAATAAATAAATAAATAAATAGGAGGTTGATATAAGGAGGCAATATAATGTTGTGTTAGGTGTGCAGGGTTTGGCATCAGGCTGCCTTGATTTAAATCCTGGTTTTGCCATTTGCCATTTTTTATGTTCCTTTATGCAAGTACTCATTACTCAAATTCTCTAAGCCTCAGTTTCTTCATCTGTGTATCAGGGATAATAATAGGATCAACTTCATAGGGTTAGTCTGGAGACTGAATGAGATAATCCACTACACAACACTAAGCAGTCCCTGGCAGATAATAAACAATAGATACTAGAGATTAATAGTCCAAATGAAAAATGACAGTACCTGGACTATGTTGGTGACAATATATTTGGAGAAAAGTGAATGGACATGAGACCTATTGTTGTGGGGGTTTAAACAGCAGGATTTAGTATGAATTGGATGTGAGAATTGAGGGAGAAGGATTTTTCAGGTATGACTCCTAGGTTTCTATCAAAGAGTAGAGTGGATTGTGCTGCACTCTACTAAAATGGAGAAGGTCTGCCTGGTATAGAATTTGGCTATAGAAATTACTCTCTCTCTTTATACCATATAAGGCAGAAAGAAAGAAAGAAAAACGTAATTATCATACAATATAAAAGGAAATAGTTATTTAAAAAAATTAGATAACAGAACCTTATATGAGATATAAAAAACACTTTATGTTATATTCATACCACAGCATCTAAAACATGCAAAAATCTTGTGTGTATATTCTTTTTTCTCAAGGTCTAAGATTTTGGAAATTTTTCTACTGTACTATGTGATAGACAGTGACCAATTAAACTTTTGTGCTTACTTTGTCTTATATTAAAGGTGTTTTGTAATCATTCCATCTGCTTCTCTCACAGAATGGAGCCCACTTGGTTTACTAGCAGATGAAGAATTTAAGGAGGATGTCTATCTTTATTCTCTTTAGCAACTGAGAGTCAGCTCTGGGAACCATCAGGCACCATGGGGAAGCGGGACAATCGGGTGGCCTATATGAATCCTATAGCAATGGCCAGATGGAGGGGCCCATCTCAATCTGCAGGCCCCACAATACAAGATTATCTGAATCGACCAAGGCCCACCTGGGAAGAAGTGAAGAAACAATTAGAAAATAAAAAGAAAGGCTCCAAGGCATTAGCTGAATTTGAAGAAAAAATGAATGAGAATTGGAAGAAGGAACTAGAAAAAAGCAGAGAGAAATTATTAAGTGGAAATGAGAGCTCGTCCAAAAAAAGAGAAAGAAAGAAAAAGAAAAAGAAGAAATCTTGTCAGTCTTCATCTTCTTCTACATCAAGCTCTGATTCTTCAAGCAGTTCTTCAGATTCTGAGGATGAGGAAAAGAAACAAGGAAAAAAGAGAAAGAAAAAGAAGAACCGTTCATACAAATCATCAGAAAGCTCTACATGTGAATCTGAATCAGAGAGCAAAGAATCTGTAAAAAAGAAAAAGAAGTCAAAGGATGAAACAGACAAAGAAAAGTATATTAGAAGTCTCAGCAAAAAAAGAAAGAAGACTTGTCCTGAGGATAAACCTTTATCATCAGAGTCCTCATCAGAATCAGATTATGAAGAGGAGGTACAAGCAAAAAAGAAGAGAAGACATGAAGAGCGAGAAAAAGCAATGGAAAAAGCAAAGAAGAAGAAGAAGAAACAGCACAAAAAACATAGTAAGAAGAAGAAAAAGAAGTCAGGTTCAAGCCACAAGTCCGGATAATATCAAGAAAAAAAGCAAGATTTCCCTATTGAAAAAAGCAAGGTGTAAAGGAAACTTCAGCTGTGAATGTTAGGGCATATTTACCAAAATGCATGAGTTTCCCTGTGTTAGTAGAATTATTCCTGGACTTTGAGTTGCCAGTCAAATGCTACTGTGCCAGAAAGGGACATAATTGTTGCCTGCAGCTTAAATATAGGATCTTGGGGTTTTTTGTATGTTTTCCCCTCCACTGGCTAATTCTTCTGAGAGCAAAACCGCGTTGTCATACTAGTGGTTAAAATGTTTGGAATTAAAGTAAAATGTTTTAGATGGTAAATAATTTTTACCAAACAGTGGATCTAATGTTAAAAGTATTGAATTTGGCTACATCTTTAAAATATAATCAGAAATATCCAGGTGACAATAGCTGACATTTTTGAAGCATAGACTTAACATTGTCTCAAAATACTTACTTTTGAAGATTAAAAGTTTAGTTTATTTTTCTTTTCTCCTTAAAGAAATTTTGTTTACATGGGGAAAGGGTTTGTGGGGGGAAAAAGAGTTTGATCTCACTTTGGCGAGCTGAATAGTGTGCCTTTGATCCTTACACATCCTATTTTTGCCAGTGCAGAAGCCATTCTTTTGTTACTTAGTAATGTATGCTGTTTCACATGAACAAGAAAGACAGCAATTTACAGTATATGTAAGGCCCCAGTTTTATGAAATTTACCTCCATTTCGACAGTACCGAATAATATTTAGTGTTAGAGTGTTACATGATTTGAATTAACTTTGATACCCTTTGGAGGGGAATAATTTTAAATAGACCCTGGTATTTTTTGATTAATAAAGATTCTGAAATATTTTGCATGCTATATACTATTAAGTTTTGATTATCCAGAGATATTCTATATAACCAGTAATCCTTTTTTATATGATTTATGCTTAGGATACAAGTTTCAAGTTTGTAATTTCTTAATCTTACTATATTAATTTCATGACTGTGTTTAATTGCACACTTGCCAAAATATTTAGCATGTAAAAAGAAGGTTTTTAAAAAATATTTAATGCCTTCATATTGAAGCTGGTTTACTGTAAGCAAGTTGAGTGCCAGACCTCTAGTACGCTGTATGTCTTGTTACATAAAACTACTGCCAAAATCTTAGCAACTATGCTGTTTAAAATTTTCTTTTCTTAAGCATTAATATTGAATTAAAATAGGAGTTAAATTTAGGAGATTATAATCTTTCTGTTTCACATTTTACTAACATTTGGAGTTTGTTGCCTTGTGTTTGTTGCTGAATCACGTTTGCCACTATGCTGAAATAAGTTGAAATTTATTTTTACTCTACATTTTTTATATCAGAGTAATATGAATTATAAATTGAGGTCTAACAAAAGCACCTGTTACAGAGGGTGTGCTAATTGTAATGTCATATGTACAAAGTATTTTAGCATGAGGAGAGAATAAATAGCTATTTTTTTAAATAGCTGATTTCATGTCAGTTCCCTTGAATCACAAGTAAAATTATTATAAAGATAGAAAACATCTGGTAGATAAATAACATACTGGGTCCCAAAATTTTTGCATTGCATACCCCGGAATCTCTCAGTAACATTCTTGGACAATTATAAATGTAATGCCTTGTTAGGTCACATTGAAGCTTCATAACTTTAGCTGTTTCCTAAAATATATGTCTATATGCGGATAAAAACTATTGTATTTAAGAGATATTTTCTATCCATATAGAATTTTTCAAAAATTGTTTTTCATTAAAATATGAAAAAAAGCTTATATTATTTGTAGAATGTGGCAAAGACATTAACAGCTATCAAATATCTATGTGCCCCCATTCACTTCCCAGCCCCTTGTACTTAGGCAATGCCATTTATTACTTCTAGCAGAGGGATTACAGAGAGATTGTAAGCAGAAGTGGTGTGTCGTTTCAATACTGGAGCAGTAAAAAGTCCTGCGTGACCCTCCAGCTCTCTTAACCTGCCATGAGGACCTGAAAGCAGTGTCCTCCAAATAGTGTACCTACAAGATGGATGCAACCTGTATCTCTAAGTCGCTATTTGTAAGGGACCTGCCCTGGAGAGCTGATGGACTTACAGTGAATGTTCTGAGTGTGAGAAATAAACTGTTATGTGTTAAGCTACTGAAATTTTGGGTCTTTTTTATTACCACAGCAATCACCTATCCTACTCTAAATAGTAGCATAGAACTCTAGAATGTCTGTTTCATTATTTACATAAAATAATTCACGTATTTTCTATCACATCTTTGTGTAGTCAGCAGAATGATTCAGAGGTGATCACTTATGCCATAGCAGAAGTAAATGTTATTTAATAAAATAACATTGGTTTTTATGTAATGACTGAAGAAGAGGGTGGTCTAGCATATTTCATACTTACCAGCAATGCTGACTGTCTAGGAAGTAAAATTACTACATTATTCCTCTGATTATGGCCAAAACAATCTTCCAGTAAAGGTTTTAGGAAGGCAATTTTAAAAGCACTCATGGGAACTCAATAAGGAACAGGGATGCTATTCTTTAGATGTAAGTATAAATGATGGTAGAGAAAAGTGATACGGAAATATGTAAAGGACAATAGACTAAGTAGATATAGGTGAACATTTAATATGTAGCCTCCAGACGGAAAGCAAAATAACTTATCCTTTATGTGAAAAGCACTAAAGTTGTTATTAGTGATGTGCTTTATGTGATTCATAAGAATAGCTTTAGCCATAATATTCAACTAACTGTGGGAAGGGAAGCAGTGGGAAAGTCAGTAAGAAAGTAGACAGGAGAGGGGGAAAATCAGTACAATCTAGATTAGGAATGTAATTGCAAGCACAAAAAGAAGAGTTTGAAAGATCTCAGGCTGAAAATAAAGGATTAGATTGGCGTTAAGGAGAATGACTAGAATTGGGGGTTCTGGTTTTATATCTTGTGATAGTTTCTTTGTCTATTATAAATTTATTTTGAGAAAGTTTCACCTTTGACATTGTGATTCTGTAGTCATTTTCTGTTTGACCATATTTATTTTACCAAAAAAAGAAGTATTTAATTTGTGATGTAGGTTTGAAGCTACTTCATGACTCATGAAAATTGTAGTCAAATATTCAAACATACCCATGTACTTTAGAGCTGCAAATAAGATGTGTTCTTTCTCGTCCTTCCTGAGCCGCAAATAAGAAGTGTTCTTTCTTCAGGTGACTCTATCACTTTTATTTGACTCTTTCATGACACACCTCAATCTACCTTGTATTATGTATTTTGTGTATCTATGGACTCAAGTTGTTAAGAGCACTGGCTCTTGGCTAAGCACTACGTTAAAATTCTCACCCTGCCATTTCTTGATGTGTGACCCTATGTAAGTTAATTCACCTTTTATGTGTCTGTTTCCTCAGGTAAAAATCAGAAAAATAACAGTATCTATCACTATGGTTGCTATGAGAATAAAACAAAATAACATTTAACACAGTTCTTGGAACATAGCAAATACTCAGTGAATGCTATCCCTTCTTTTCCCTCCTCTTCCTATCATCATCATCACCATTATTATTATATCATCATTTCCCTTTCTGCACTGTAACCTCCTGAAAGGTAAAGGCGGTTTCATCTTTTATCTCTTGCAATGATGGCACACAGCATTTTGCACATGATAGGTACCTTGTGATTTTCATTAAATTGAATTAGTTGGTCAGGCCCTTGGAAAAAGGAGAATCTGAAAAAATCCAAAGTACCAATGCTATGTATAAGCTCCCTGACTCACTTTTTAAACAGTTTATTGAGATATAATTCACATGCCATACAATTCACGTTTTAAAAATATGTGGTTTGGTTTTTTAGTATACTCACAGATATATGCAAGTGTAAACACAATCGATGTTAGGACATTTTAATCACCTCAAAAAAGAAACTCTATATCTTATCCTCCCCACCACCCCCCCAGCCTCCACATACTTTCTGTCTCTATAGATTTTATATAAACGGAATTACACAATATGTGGTCTTTTGTGGCCGACTTCTTTAACTTAGCATAATACTTTCAAAGTTCATGTGTTTTGTAATATGTATCAAGGACATTTATACCAAGATAAAATGAAAGAAAATCTAGTGCATCTTACCAAATTTCTGCTAGAACCAGAAGAAACACTACTTTCCATACATAGATATGCTGGGCATCATTAATATGACTTGCACTTCTTTCTTTCTTTCTTTTTTATTCTTTTCCATTATGGCTTATCATAGGATATTGAATATAGTTCTCTGTGTTATACAGTAGGACCTTGTTGTTTATCCATTCTTTATATAAAAGCTTACATCTTCTAACCCCAACCTCCCACTCCATCTCTCCCCCAGCCACCTCCCCCTTGGCAACCACAAGTCTGTTCTCTATGTCTGTGATTCTGTTTCTGTTTCATAGATGGGTTCATTTGTATCATACTTTAGATTCCATATATAAGTGGTATCATATGATATGTGCCTTTCTCTTTCTGACTTACTTCACTTGATGTGATAATCTCCAGGTCCATCCATGTTGCTGCAAATGGCATTATTTCATTCTTTTTTTATGGCTGAGTAATATTCCATGTATATATGTACCACATCTTTATCCATTCTTCTGTTGATGGACATTTAGGTTGTTTCCATGTCTTGGCTATTGTGAATAGTGCTGATTTGCACTTCTTTTAAATCCTGATTATACAGCAAGCTACTTGAGGGATTGTATTTTCCAGATGTAAAAATGTTCAAGTAAGTATTCATAAGAAGAAACTGGATCAATTTTTATGATGGAGGCTGATAATATTAACATAACACAAGTATGATTTTGTGCTCAGAAACTTGCCAAGAGAAGAACTGTTTTAAGGATAGCTTGGATATGGATAAGGATATGGATATGGATATGGATAAGGATAGCTTGGATATTCCCTCCAATAAGCTACTATGAATGGTATAATTCACAACTCTATATATGGTATTTTCAGATGTCTTTTCTCAGAAGCTGTTTACAAAAATTAATAATATTGCCATGATAAATCATCTTATTGCTAGTTATTTTTAACATCTTGTTTCCCATGTGGAGAAAATAAACCTTTTATTTTTTCCTTGAATTTAAGCTGAAATAAAGTTTATAGAATTATTTTATATGCTGAAAAATGATCACCCATTCTGCTATCTTACTAAGAACTCAAAATGCTATAGCTCTATGGAAACTAATGAAATATAAATAGAAACTAACTTATTAACCATTAAAATAACCATTTGTATCACTTAAAAATGGTTATATTATCAAATATTTGTATGAACTTTATTTTTCAGAAAAATCTTGATCAAATGTTTTTAGCAATAATACTATCTGAGAATGAATGGTTAAAACATGATATTGTAAAATCCAGGTTATTCTCCACACAAGGAGAAAAACCTGGGTGGTTTGAGAGTCTCTGCATTTGGTTTGTACATCCTGCTCTGTGACAGGCCTGCCGACTATGAGGTTAGTATTCCCACCATTCAGGCTATTCCCTGATGTTTTTAGACTCTGTGGAATTACATCAAAGATCTTCAGATAATAATGCTGACAACTCAGGAAATCATTCATTCATTCATTTATTATTTTACTTATGGAGTCTGACTATATGTAGTACTTTCATGAAAAGCCTGTTTCACAGAAATAATTAAAGGATATCTTCCAAAACCTTTAGTTGATAATAAAAATTAAAGATTTTGAATAAATAAATAAATAAAGGTTTTGAACCCTGTTCCCCATCTTGTTTCCTTTGATAGCATTGTATCAACCTCTTACAGGATTCAACTACATAGTGTGGCCAAAGGACCCCCCCACCCCACATTCTTTGAAGGACTACTATAGGCAAGAAAGTCTCCCACCAAGGGAACTTTGATTAACTCCTCCCCAACCTCATGGCAGGATTGTTGTTGCTTATGTTTAAAATAAGTACTTACGTACTTCTTTGTTTCTGGACTTGAAAACCCCTTTTCATATGAGCATTTCTAAGTCTTTTCTATACACAGACAATTGCAGCTGTCTTTTTTTTTTTTTTTAAACATCTTAATTGGGGTATAATTGCTTTACAATGGTGTGTTAGTTTCTGCTTTATAACAAAGCGAATCAGTTATACATATACATATGTTCCCATATCTCTTCCCTCTTGCGTCTCCCTACCTCCCACCCACCCTATCCCACCCCTCCAGGTGGTCAAAAAGCACGGAGCTGATATCCCTGTGCCATGCGGCTGTTTCCCACTAGCTATCTACCTTACATTTGTTAGTAAATATATGTCCATGTCTCTCTCTCGCCCTATCACAGCTCACCCTTCCCCCTCCCCATATCCTCAAGTCCATTCTCCAGTAGGTCTGTGTCTTTATTCCTAGGTTCTTCATAACATTTTTTTTCTTAAATTCCATATATGTGTGTTAGCATATGGTATTTGTATTTCTCTTTCTGACTTACTTCACTCCGTATGACAGACTCTAGGTCTATCCACCTCATTACAAATAGCTCAGTTTCGTTTCTTTTTATGGCTGAGTAATATTCCATTGTATATATGTGCCACATCTTCTTTATCCATTCTTCCAATGATGGGCACTTAGGTTGTTTCCATCTCCAGGCTATTGTAAATAGAGATGCAATGAACATTTTGGTACATGACTCTTTTTGAATTTTGGTTTCCTCAGGGTATATGCCCAGTAGTGGGATTGCTGGGTCATATGGTAGTTCTATTTTGTAGTTTTTTAAGGAACCTCCATACTGTTCTCCACAGTGACTGAACCAATTCACATTCCCACCAGCAGTGCAAGAGTGTTCCCTTTTCTCCACAGCCTCTCCAGCATGTATTGTTTCTAGATTTTTTGATTGGCCATTCTCTGACTGGTGTGAGATGATATCTCATTGTAGTTTTGATTTGCATTTCTCTAATGATTAATGATGTTGAGCATTCTTTCATGTGTTTGTTGGCAGTCTGTATATCTTCTTTGGAGAAATGTCTATTTAGGTCTTCTGCCCATTTTTGGATTGGGTTGTTTATTTTTTTGTTATTGAGCTGCATGAGCTGCCTGTAAATTTTAGAGATTAATCCTTTGTCAGTTGATTCATTTGCAAATATTTTCTCCCATTCTGAGGGCTGTCTTTTGGTCTTGTTTATGGTTTCCTTTGCTGTGCAAAAGCTTTGAAGTTTCATTAGGTCCCATTTGTTTATTTTTGTTTTTATCTCCATTACTCTAGGAGATGGGTCAAGAAGGATCTTGCTGTGATTTATGTCATAGAGTGTTCTGCCTATGTTTTCCTCTAAGAGTTTGATAGTTTCTGGCCTTACATTTAGGTCTTTAATCCATTTTGAGCTTATTTTTGTGTATGGTGTTAGGGAGTGATCTAATCTCATACTTTTACATGTACCTGTCCAATTTTCCCAGCACCACTTATTGAAGAGGCTGTCCTTTCTCCACTGTATATTCCTGCCACCTTTATCAAAAGATAAGGTGTCCATATGTGTGTGGGTTTATCTCTGGGCTTTCTATCCTATTCCACTGATCTCTCTTTGTGTTTTTGTGCCAGTACCACACTGTCTGGATCACTGTAACTTTGTAGTATAGTCTGAAGTCAGGGAGCCTGATTCCTCCAGCTACGTTTTTTGTTCTCAAGATTGCTTTGGCTATTCCAGGCCTTTTGTGTTTCCATACAAATTGTGAAATTTTTTGTTCTAGTTCTGTGAAAATGCCAGTGGTAGTTTGATAGGGATTGCATTGAATCTATTGATTGCTTTGGGTAGTATAGTCATTTTCACAATGTTGATTCTTCCAATCCAAGAACATGGTATATCTCTCCACCTATTTGTACCATCTTTAATTTACTTTCATCAGTGTCTTATAATTTTCTGCATACAGGTCTTTTGTCTCCTTAGGTAGGTTTATTCCTAGATATTTTATTCTTTTTGTTGCAATGGTAAATGGGAGTGTTTTCTTGATTTCACTTTCAGATTTTTCATCATTAGTATATAGGAATGCCAGAGATTTCTGTGCATTAATTTTGTATCCTGCTACTTTACCAAATTCATTGATTAGCTCTAGTAGTTTTCTGGTAGCATCTTTAGGATTCTCTATGTATAGTATCATGTCATCTGCAAACAGTGACAGCTTTACTTCTTCTTTTCCGATTTGGATTCCTTTTATTTCCTTTTCTTCTCTGATTGCTGTGGCTAAAACTTCCAAAACTATGTTGAATAAGAGTGGTGAGAGTGGGCAACCTTGTCTTGTTCCTGACCTTAGTGGAAATGCTTTCAGTTTTTCGCCATTGAGGATGATGTTGGCTGTGGGCTTGTCATATACGGCCTTTATTATATTGAGGAAAGTTCCCTCTACACCTACTTTCTGCAGGGTTTTTATCATAAATGGGTGTTGAATTTTGTCAAAAGCTTTCTCTGCATCTATTGAGATGATCATATGGTTTTTCTCCTTCAATTTGTTAATATGGTTAATCACATTGATAGATTTGCGTATATTGAAGAATCCTTGCATTCCTGGAATAAACCCCACTTGATCATGGTGTATGATCCTTTTAATGTGCTGTTGGATTCTGTTTGCTAGTATTTTGTTGAGGATTTTTGCATCTATGTTCATCAGTGATATTGGCCTGTAGTTTTCTTTCTTTGTGACATCCTTGTCTGGTTTTGGTATCAAGGTGATGGTGGCCTCGTAGAATGAGTTTGGGAGTGTTCCTCCCTCTGCTATATTTTGGAAGAGTTTGAGAAGGATAGGTGTTAGCTCTTCTCTAAATGTTTGATAGAATTCGCCTGTGAAGCCATCTGGTCCTGGGCTTTTGTTTGTTGGAAGATTTTTAATCACAGTTTCAATTTCAGTGTTTGTGACTGGTCTGTTCATATTTTCTATTTCTTCCTGATTCAGTCTTGGTAGTTTGTGCATTTCTAAGAATTTGTCCATTTCTTCCAGATTGTCCATTTTATTGGCATAGAGTTGCTTGTAGTAATCCCTCATGATTTTTTTTATCTCTGCAGTGTCAGCTGTTACTTCTCCTTTTTCATTTCTAATTCTATTGATTTGAGTCTTCTCCCTTTTTTTCTTGATGAGTCTGGCTAATGGTTTATCAATTTTGTTTATCTTCTCAAGGAACCAGCTTTTAGTTTTATTGATCTTTGCTATTGTTTCCTTCATTTCTTTTTCATTTATATCTGAGCTGATTTTTATGATTCCTTTCCTTCTGCTAACTTTGGAGGTTTTTTGTTCTTCTTTCTCTAATTGCTTGAGGTGCAAGGTTAGGTTGTTTATTCGAGATGTTTCCTGCCTCTTAAGGTGGGCTTGTATTGCTATAAACTTCCCTCTTAGAACTTCTTTTGCTGCATCCCATAGATTTTGGGTCATTGTGTCTCCATTGTCATTTGTTTCTAGGTAATTTTTTATTTCCTCTTTGATTTCTTCAGTGATCACTTCGTTATCAAATAGTGTATTGTTTAGCCTCCATGCAGCTGTCTGTTGATAGCCATGAGACTACCTTCCTCCCATCCCAGTTCAGAATCTAGGCCAGACTTCAACTACCAATCATTTTACCTAAGCATAGTTATTATATAGTTGACATTAAATGCTATGAAACGGGGGCTTGGTATAAGTTGTTTGGTTTGGATTAGTCCTTGTTGCAGCTTTTACCATAGACTTCATTTGCAAATTTAGGTGCAAAAACTTAATGCCAAATTTAGAGGAGTACAGTGTGGAGATTAAGTGTGCAGGCCTTGGAGACAGACTGTCTCACAGAAGCCCTACCATTAAATTAGTTAATCCATGGAAATATTTAGGCTTTCAAACTCTCCAGCTTTTCAACCACTCCTATCATTTCTATTTCAAAAGCAACAGATATCCCTTTGCATCCCAATATAACACTCCACTGCACCCCAAGTCTTAATACTCCCTTGCCTCACATGTGTGTGTATATATCTACATCAATACATCACCAAAGAGCAAATAGTAAAATAAATTCCCTGTAGTTTTTAAGATCTCATTTTTTTCCTGTCTTCTCTTGTCTTTCCTTGTCTTCTTTCACAGACGTAATTGTCTTTCTGTCTTTAGTGCCCCAAAACAAAATAATTTATTTTGTTATCAGTATATCTCACTTTCAACCCATCCACCCCACATTTTAATCTTTATTCAATTAGTTTACCTAAAACTCTTTTTAAAAATGTATCTTATTTATTTCTTATACCAAACTTCACAAGATTAATTTATCTAGATCTCTTTTTAAAGATGTATCCTATATTTTTCTTATACCAAACTTCACAAATTAATTTATCTAGATCTTGTTCAGATATAATCCACAGGAAGACGTTTTGCTTTGTTATAGCCTCTTTACTCAGATAAAGATTTTACCAGTACAACAAACAATAGAAAGTAAAGAACCATATGTTTTAATCCCATTACATCCATCACAAATGAACAGGAGGGAAACCAGTGAATAAAATCCATGACCTAGTATAACTCAAAACAGTCTCAATAATATGTCAGTACATAAAACAAGATAAAATAGAAAAATAGCAACCCACCAAATTTGAAACTTTAAAAAGACATATTTTTGCCATTAAGCAGTCACTTAATGACTGCTTGAGCCTCATGTCCATATATTTCTAGGCATAATGAAGAATCCCATATGAATAATTTCTATAAGCCCAATAGTCCTTTGTAATATTGCATAAATCTTTAACAATCAAATTCTAAAAGACAATTGCAATTAAGTAACAGGACAAAAAATGATTGCCCCCAAAATATATATCCATGTATATACATAAAAATTTTAGAAACTGCCTATAGATATCTGGCACATACCCACCCAGCCATAAATTGTAGGTTGTACCAAGAGCACTGCCTAGGGGATTGTATCAGAGATCCAATCATTTAACAGAATGCACACACAAATTAGGATAATTTAGAAGGGTTTATTTATAAAAGAGTTTTTTACAAGGGTGTTGGCAGAATGTAGGAGAACCATATGAGATAGTGCAGTAACCTGGGGCTAGTAATAATGAGCTGTTACAAGTTATAGACCTGAAGAGGTAAAAGTTGTGTATAGAAGACCGCCTTGAGTTGAGCATGGTCACAGTCAGCCTGAGCTGACATTTCAGAGAACAAGTACCCTGATCTCACTTCTCTCTTTCTTTCTGATCTCCTGTCTTTGTTCCCCATTAGCTGTACTCAACTGTAAATCAGAAGTCATGGGATCTCGTCAATATAGTCCAACATAAGTCAGCCTCCTGGGGCACCAAGCCAGTTGAAAAAGGGTGGAGAGAACAGCTGCGGGGGCAAATGAAAGATAACCAGCACTGTACACTCCTTTTGCACCTCAGCATCCATTCTTGACCTTCATCTGAGTAAAAATTGCATGTCTCCACCCAGTGGGTTGCATGAAGTCACACAAGCTACCATATCATTGCAGGGTGATGTCATTTTGGTCATACTCCATGTAAAATATTAGCCACTACTGAGATTATTCATTAAAACAGTGGTGGAGTGTAGGGGAGAAGATAAAAGAACAAAAAACAGTGCTGTATTTTTCTCCTCTGTGACTATTCATGAGGCTATATTGGTAACCACAGCTGCCTTTCTTTTCCCATTCTCTGCTCCCTTTACCCTCTGTCAGCACCTGGATGAATGGGGTTCTTCACCTGGTTGGGTGTAACAGACCTTCATTACTGAAGGATCTGAGTCCTGTGGTCCTGACTTTGTTGGGCTGTTGCAGTTTTCAGTTGATGAGGACAGTTGACAGTTGTGCCTCTTGTTACTCCCTTGCCCAGCTGTCAAGCCTCTAGATTCCAAACATAATCCTCTTTGTCCCATTGTGTAGCAACAACTCAATTTCCCCCTAAAATTAGAATCAATTACCTATTCAATACAGTGAGTCCCTTCTTTGCATATTTGTTTAGGGGCATGAAGAGCTAAAAAAAAAGCCCATGAAGTAGTGCCAGCTTCCCACCCATCAGACCCATGACATTGTTTCTTAGTGAAAATACTCCTCCCTTATACACTAGGAATTCCAAACCCACCAAGCCCAAGATTGTGGGAGTGGAAGCAAAAATTCTTCAAGTAGGGGCTTCCCTGGTGGCGCAGTGGTTGAGAGTCTGCCTGCCGATGCAGGGGATGCGGGTTCGTGCCCCGTTCCGGGAAGATCCCACATGCCGCGGAGCTGCTAGGCCCATGAGCCATGGCCGCTGAGCCTGCACGTCCGGAGCCTGTGCTCCGCAGCGGGAGAGGCCATAACAGTGAGAGGTCTGTGTACAACAAAAAAATTCCTCAAGTATATTATGAGCTATAATTGTAGGAAGGACTACACTCACCCACCACTTAGTTCCTGGTTATGGGAGAAATTGCACTACTTACTGGCCACTGGTTTGAGGCATACAATGACTGCATCCTTTAGGACAGCATCTTAAACTTGCATGTTGTTTTCTCCTATTTGTCATAAAAAAATTAATCTTCAGCAGATTACATAGGGCACATAATAAAACCAGTGAATTCTGTCAGTGTGAGTCCATAGCTCTAAAATGTATCCCTCAGCTAGAGATAACATTGTATGGGATACCATGGTAATTCATAAAGGCATTCTATAAGTCCATGAACAGTGATGCTGGCACAGTCTTTCCAGGCAGAGAAGGGAAATCCATATCCAGAATATGTGTCTATCCCATCGAGGACAAAGTGTTGCCTCCTTCACAAGAAGAGGTGTCTACTGTAATCAATCGGACACCAGATAGCCTGCTGGTCCATTGGATATGATATCATATTTGGGGCTCAACGTTAGCCTCCACTGTGAGCAGGTTGGTCATTCAAAAGTGGTGGTAGCCAAGTCAGCTCTGGAAATGGAAAGAACATATTGTTGAATCCATGAATAGCTTCTATCCCTGCCACCATGTATACTTTTACATGGGCCTATTGAATTAACATCAAGGTGACTGCGGAAAGAGGTTGACTAATCAAAAGAGCCAGTCATCTTGTCCATTTGATTATTGAGAGCTTCCCTTGATATGGATGCCCTTTGGTCGGTATTTGCATAGGCTACAAACATCTTCACACTCTTAGCTCATTTGAAGAAGTCTATTCAAATACCTCTCTACCTACTGTGACTTCCTTATCACTGACTTCCTAATTCTGATCTTTCCAAATCCCTAACCAACCTATTAGCCTTGGCTTATGAATTGATATAGATCCATATTTCAGGCCATCTCTCCTCCTACTGATGTGCAAAGTCATATACACTGCTGAATATTCTGACCACTGGAAGGATTTCCCTACACCAGTGACTTTCACAGCCATTCCTTCTAGGTAGTACTGGCATACCTTGCAGTTCCATCTGTAAATCAGGCCCAATGCTTTTTCCTCCCCATTAACTACTCATAAGGAACTCCTCAGAAAGTAATAGATGTGTTTGAGGGAGAGGTGGTAAAGTGGTATAACCGGATGTCATGAGAATCTGAGATATCTGCTCATAAATTTTAATAAGCTTTATTTGTAGAGCACTTTTAGGTTCATAGCAAAACTGACTAGAAATATAAAAGAGTTCACATACACCCCCTTTCTCCACACACACATAGCCTCCCCCACTATCAACATTCAGCACCAGAGAGATACATTTTTTACAACTGATGAACCTACATTGATACATTACTATTACCCATACCCATTAGAGTATGCTCTTGGTGTTGTACAGTCTTTGGGTTTGGAAAAATGTATAACATGTATCCAACATTATAACATTATTCAGAGTAATTTTACTGCCTTAAAAATTATCTGTGCTCTGCCTATTTATTCCTTTTTCTCCCCAACCCCTGGCAACCACTGATCCTTTTACTGTCTCCATAGTTTTACCTTTTCCAGAATGTCATATTGTTGGAATCAGACAGTATGTAGACTTTTCAGATTGGCTTCTTTCACTTAGTAATATGCATTTTAACTTTCCTCCCTGCCTTTTTATGGTTTGACAGCTCATTTTTTTATAGTGCTGAATAATATTCCATTATCTGGATATACCACAGTTTATCCATTCACCTACTGAAGGACATCTTGATTGCTTTCAAGTTGTGGCAATTATGAATATAGCTGCTATAAACATTCATGTGTAAGTTTTTGTGTGGACATAAGTTTTCAATTCATTTGGTTAAATACCAAGGAGCACAATTACTGGATCATCTGCTCGTAGTCTTGACATTTCCTTCCAGATCTGTTTAGGCCAGGTATATACTACTTTCATTTTATAATGAAATGAGGCTGTGACATCCAAATTCATTGTTGTGTGAATCAGATAACACCAGTTCATGATGAACAATAGTCTCTTTTAGGGCCTATTCTTAACCCAGGATCTGTTTGGTTTGGTTTGGTTTTTAAATGGAAAATTGAGTAGAGTAAGACATTTCTCCTAAACCAAAGTGTACTGTGCTATTATCTTTCAATTGGGATTTTCCAGAGGCTCCATATAACATGTCTTTCTGCCACAGAAACTCTGCTTATCTTTGGGACCCCTGGTTCATAAAGCCTTAGTAGTAAAACATGTTGCTCTACAGCCTGGAACTGATGGAGAGCCCATTCTTTCCTAGAACCCAGTTAAAATTAGAAGATTTACAGACTACCAATGGATCTGTCAGAGAAGCACAAATGTGTTTTATGTTGCCTCCCAAATCCAAAGAGGACCACCAAGCATTATGCCTATTTTTGTGTGTGAGTGTTAAAAGGTGAGGTAACTTGTCTCTCATTATGGAAGGAAATATCCCAATATACTCAAGACCACTGGACTCAGAAGCTTCACTAATACGGCAGACCCTGAATTTTTGCATGGTTTATCTCCTCCTCTCGGGCATTCATATGTCTTACTAAAATATATCTATGGCATTGCTACTGAAATTGTTCCATGGACTCGTGTCAGTTCCTCAACTGTTTGTCATTTGTCTGCAACAAGATGAATATAGAAATTGATAGAAATATTAAAAAACTTATATAGCAAGTTGACATACTTGCAATATCCAATCACATAAAGTTTTCTAATAATTTGTATTTATTATATTTTGCAGAAGTATCAGTCTTTGATGAAATGGAAAAATTAAATTAATATAAACTTTTTAAAAAATTGTAAATTAAAAAAGAAATGATCCTTTACCAATGAAGTTTGATTAAAACTGATCTAGGGTGCTTGCTACTCCCTACTTTGTAGGTCCAATTAGCATAATGTCATCAATCTAATAGGCCAAAGTGATATTCTTCAGGATGTCAAGATGATCAAATCTCCTCTGGACTATATTATGATTGAGAGCAGGAGAGTTCACAGCCCTGAAGCAATATAGTAAATAATATACCACTGTCCATGCCATGCAAATGTAAACTGTTTCTGATATTCCTTACTGATTAGAGGGTAAAGGAAAGCATTTTACAGGTCAGTAGCTGCATACTAGATTCCAGGGGCTGTGTTGATTTGCTCCAGTAAATATACCACATTTGAAACCACAGCTGCAATTGGCATCACTCTCTGATTATTTGCAATAATCTACTGTCATTTTCCATGATCCATCTGGCTTTTTCATCATCCAAAGTAGTGTGATAAATGAGAGTGTTATAGGAATCATTTCCCCTGCATCTCTAAAGTCTTTGATGGTGGAACTAATCTCTGCAAATTCTCCAAGGGCTTTTGGTTTGTTATCTTGGAAGAGGCCCCCACTTCACTTTTTCTAACATAATAGTCCTCCATGAAACTAGTTTTCTACCATAATAGTCCTCCCACTTGACATATCACTTTACAACTCGATCAATTCTATAAAGTATTTCAACTTAACTCCATGAGACAAGGAGATATTGTGAAATTCTGCTAGTTACTTAATATATCTATTCCACTATATACTCTGCAACAAGAGAAATAACATATAAGGTCTACATTCCAAATGGATGTATTGTGAAATGGATGTGAGCCAAGATTCCATCTCACCTGATTTCACTAAGTCTGTACTTTGACCAATGGACTATGGTGGCATTTTTGTCTCCAGTAGTCATCAAACTAAATTCCAGGTAAGTCGCTATTAATCCCCAGAAGGTCAGGATATTTTCCTTCCTCCAGTGAACAGTTACTTGGGTTCAGGTCTCACTAGAGAAGGATTGAGGGAGGGTTCATGGTGTAAGCTTGTGGCTACACTGCAGGGTCCCTCCTCAAACGTTCAGAATTTGCACATCAGTTAAAGGGCTTTGACTCAATTATATTTGAGGATTTGGAGAAGAGGCCATGGAATCCCATGATGGTGACACAAGTTAGGCTTCTAACTTGATTTGGAATTTTTCTAACCTTTATCATCAACTAGCAACTTAGTAGCCTGCCAATATATTTAATTCTAGGGACTCTGTGATTAGTTGGTCATTGCCACAGTTTGCTTTAGGTGAAAATACTCTATCATTACATTCCTTAGTTTATTGAGAAATTACACACGGCTTGTTTCTGATAGTTCAATATTGTTATATAACCTCTAACACACCAGGATCCCATTGTTCCCATTGATATCAGGGAACCTAAATCCACCACAACACACCCTATTGTTATCTCTGACTTACAGAGTTCAGCTGTGACAAAGAACAAACCTGACTCCATATTGTATCTATTCCTTTATCTGTATGTAACCTTTGTGCTCTGCAGCCTGTGCCTGGTCATGCTGACTCTGCACCTTTGTGAAGGAATGTTGCCTGTACCCTGAAATATATATAATATCCCTTTATCAAGGCTCTGCCTCCCAGGCTTGACCTTTAAGTATAACACTTTCAATTCATATAGAGATAAAAAGTTGCAGAACAGAGAATAACATTTGTCTTGTTGGAGGTTTACAGGACTTCGTGGCCAGACCTACATGGACAGCTGCAAGAAGAAAAGATTATCACATCTCCTCCGGGCTCTGACCAGCACCAAAAAGTTTACAACAACCAGCCACACCCCCTCCCCTTTTAGTATAAATGAAGCCTGAATTCTAACTCTGGTAAGATGGTTCTTTTGGACACTACTTCACCACCTTCTCCATCTGCTGGCTTTTTGAATAAAGTCACTATTCCTTGCCCCAACACCTCATTTCTTGATTTATTGGCCTGTTGTGTGGTGAGCAGTAAAAGCTTGGACTTGGTAACACAGCCACTACAGAGTTGAGAAGATTCATATAATGATCCATTCCAACATTCCTATTTCCCTGGGCCTTTGGCCTCTTTCCTCTAGTGCAGTGGTTCTCAAACATCAGTGAGCATCAGAGTCACCTGGCAGGTTTGTTAAATCACACATTACTGGGTCCCATGCCAAGAGTTCCTGATTAAGTAATTCTGGGGTGGTCCCCAAGAATTTGCAGTAAAACAAGTTCCCAGTTTAGACTGATGAAGCTGGTCTAGGGACTACTTTTTGAGAACCACTGCTCCAGTGTATGCCAAGAAAATACTAGCATTTCAACCTCATTAACTGTAGGCCATTGTTTAGTCCAGAATTCAGTTAGCCAATCTAGCAGACTGGTAGTGCTATTCCCAGGTTCTCGAGCAAGCATACTGAATGCTGAATCCTAAGTGAATATACCCATGTCAATGCATTCAGTCTTTTATGTCATAAATCTCATCTCCCTTGGTTTAACATCCTATAATCCACTCCCATACATGCCCTCTACACTCTTTTATGATCTTAAAGAAAGACATTGATAGACGGTGATTCATAAGGAAGAATAATTTCAGTTTGTGAGGCAACCATTCCTGGCGCTACTCCTGGAAGGGTTTTATTCAGAGATATTGCGTCTGCTGGAAAGAGAGATTAAGGGATACAGGAACCTGAACTGACTTCAAAGGATGAGAGACAGGGGAATAAACACTAGGGACTCACTCAGCTCCCTCTCTGCTATCTCCTTCCAGGGCTCCCTTTAGGCCAAACCCACTGGGAGCTTATTGATGTAATCTGTAATGGTTAGACTCCCAGGACATAAGCAAAGGGTGGAGAAGCATGGAGAGCGGAGCTGGTAGGGCAAATAGATATTGAACACAGGAATCCATCTGTTTATGATTAGTCTGCTCCCATGGAAATCTGAGCCCTAATTGGCCTTCTCTCCTGTCTGCTCTCAAATATTTTATTGTCTTGTTGCCTAGGTCCTGAATCCTACTTGATATATCATCACTTCACAACTTGACTGATTCTATAAAGTATTTCAACCTACTAGTCATCTAATGGACTTTTCTTGGTGTGGTAGTCATTAGTGCTATTCAACAGATATTTATGGTTCTCCTCCCAAACACATGATAATATTTCACTTGTTTAGCTCCTTGAAGTGCAGAGTCACTATGTCTACATACCAACACAGATGCTCCTTTATGCTAAGCGTATTCAAAAATTTTCCATAAACAAAAACTAAAAATAATCTCAACTTTTCCATATAGACAAACCATTTACATGTCTACTTTGAACACTCAATCGTCAAAAAGACTTCATCTAAATTAGGATTAGAAAGAGCTAATAAAAACTGATTGTGACAATAGAGAGTTGGAAGAATTTACAGTTCTACACAATCAACAAACTTGAGCCTCTCAAGTTTGTCAAAAGGAAACTAGACAAATTAGGAGCATTAAAAAGACATTGGATCTGGGAGGTTGAAATTGGAAAACTAAAAAATTTAAACTGAAATAAGAAACTGCAATATTAACAGGAGAAAGGTAAAATAAATTTTAGTATAGGCATACAATAAAATAGTATAAACAATTCCATGTTTTATTTATGGGTAAATAGTGCTTATCCAAGTAATAAGCAAAGTAAAGCTTTTTTCAAGAGCTTTACTTGGAAAAAACGCTTTAAAAAATTAAAATCCAGTCATGTTGGACTTTTGTTATGAATTATGGCTACAACTAACTTTTCATCTTGTGTATGACACACTGTAGTATCAACCAGTCAACTCATATTTATAGGTTTTTATAAAACATTCTTGTAAAACTAACTTGACATGCCTGGATGATGGTTCATTTTGACAAAATCCATGTCAGAAATGAAAATTGCTAAAATAGTCATACCAAATATGTCTTTCAGGACATTCTTTATACAACATTAACCTATCCTTATCTCAAGCATTTCATTTAAGGAAATTTTTTTCAAAATGTTGTGCTCAGAATACATGTGTCAGAATCACATGGGGTACTTGTTAAAAATAGATTCCTGGGCTTCCCTGGTGGCGCAGTGGTTGAGAGTCCGCCTGCCGATGCAGGGGACACAGGTTCGTGCCCCAGTCCGGGAAGATCCCACATGCCGCGGAGCGGCTGGGCCCGTGAGCCATGGCTGCTGAGCCTGCACGTCCGTAGCCTGTGCTCCGCAACGGGAGAGGCCACAACAGTGAGAGGCCCGCGTACTGCAAAAAAAAAAAAAAAAAAAAAAGTATTCCTGAGCCTCACGCTAGACCATCTGAATCAAACTTTCTAGGTGTTGACCTGAGATTCTTCATTTTTTTTCTGAACAGCTTTATTGGACTATAATTGCTTTACAATGGTGTGTTAGTTTCTGCTTTATAACAATGTGAGTCAGCTATGCATATACATATATCCCCGTATCTCCTCCCTCTTGCCTCTACCTCCCACCCTCCCTATCCCACCCCTCTAGGTGGTCACAAAGCACTGAGCTGATCTCCCCGTGCAACGCGGCTGCTTCCCACTAGCTATCTACTTTACATTTGATAGTGTATATATGTCCATGCCACTCTCTCACTTCGTCCCAGCTTACACTTCCCCCTCCCGGTGTCCTCAAGTCCATTCTCTATGTCTGCATCTTTATTCCTGTCCTGCTCCTAGGTTCTTTGGAACCATTTTTTTTTTTAGATTCCATATATATGTGTTAGCATATGGTATTTTTTTAAACATCTTTATTGGAGTACAATTGCTTTACAATGGTGTGTTAGTTTCTGCTTTATAACAAAGTGAATCAGTTATACATATACATATGTTCCCATATCTCTTCCCTCTTGCATCTCCCTCCCACCCTCCCTATCCCACCCCTCTAGGTGGTAACAAAGCACCGAGCTGATCTCCCTGTGCCATGTGGCTGCTTCCCACTAGCTATCTATTTTACGTTTGGTAGTGTATATATGTCCATGCCACTCTCTCACTTTGTCACAGCTTACCCTTCCCCCTCCCCATAACCTCAAGTCCATTCTCTAGTAGGTCTATGTCTTTATTCCTGTCTTACCCCTTGGTTCTTCATGACATTTTTTTTCCCTTAGATTCCATATATATGTGTCAGCATACGGTTTTTGTCTTTCTCTTTCTGACTTAATTCACTCTGTATGACAGACTCTAGGTCCATCCACCTAAGTGTCCATCGACAGATGAATGGATAAAGACGATGTGGCCCAGATTCTTCATTTTTGACAAAGGTCTAAGCCAAAACTTCAACACTAACTTCTAAGAGGTAGTTTATGAAATAAAAAGGAAATTAGTGGTAATGTTTGCTATATATGGGGTTTTTACATGAGAGTCAGTGAAGTGAAAACTTAATAAATTTGAATTTGACTAGGTAGAATATTCATTCAACACATATTTAAAGAGTACTGACTTTGTGTCAGACACTGCTAGGAACTAGGGATAGAACATTTGTTATGACATGGTCTTAGTGGAGGAGATAGACATACAGGTAGATCATTATAATTAATTGTAATTAGTGAATTTATAGTGATAGGCACAGAAGAAGGATACCTAACCCAGACTGAGGAAGCCAACAGGGTCTTTTTGGAGGTGGTGATACCTGAGCTGAATCTTAAAGAATAGGTAGAAGATGACCCAGTGAAGGGAAAGATGTTTCAGGTACAATAACCCTTTGGTTATTCCAAACCAAAGGGATGGGTGGAACGTATTGGGAGGTATTTGACTTGTAGAAGAGTGAACCTGAAAGCCTTATAAGTTAGATAATTTTCCTACCACTTTTGCTCTCTAATCTCTCCTTCTTTGAAGCTGCCACTTTTTGCCCACCCTTTTCCTAGATCAGTTTTTAAAAGCTAATATCTTAGGCATTCCCCATCTCTGGGGAGGGATTTGGCACTTCGCTCACAGTTTCCCATTTATTTATTCTCTTGTCATCCTGAGTAAATATGTTCTCAGCAAATTCAAAATCATAATAATGACCCATCTAACAACCTAGCTTCACAATGCTGATATCTATCTTTTAGTCCATCAAAGATTCTCACCAACATGCCTGTAATTCCCTCTCATGGAGATACCCTAGGATTTGTAAACATCTGCAAAAGTACAAGCTCTGAATTCTTGAATTCTGAAACTCTTCTCTCTTATCACATTCTCATATCTTTCCACTTCTTCCACTTTCTCATTTCCCACATTTCAAACTTCTATACAAGCCTTTGATACCTCCCAATTCTCCCAGTCAGTTAGGCTCTTCCAGGTTTCACTACCTGCCCATTCTAGCCTAGATATCTTGTCAATTACACCTTTAGGCATACAGCTCCTCAATTTCCATTTTTATTCACCTTCGAACTTATCTATTTTCAGAGTTTTGATTTTGTCCCTTCTCGTTCTTTACTCTCTATCTAATGAATCATATCTATTTATGAATATGACACAGTCTTTATGCTGAAGGAGCTCAGAGTCTAGTTTTAATAGACATATACAGAAAGAGATTGATTTAATATAGCAAGGTAAATTGTTTCAACTGTTAACTAGAGGCTGATGTTCCCCAACTTTACAACTTCAGCCATAAGCTCTTGCTCCTAAGCCTCAGACTATATATCCAAACCTGTGCTAGATTACTTTATTTTTATATTCACAGACACTTCTAACTTGAGATGCCACAGCTGAACTTGTTATATCCCTATACAATTTTTTAGAGGTCTCAACTTGATGATTTTATCTGGACAGTCAATAGTTGCCTTATCCTCACTATAAAAGAAGCCTCTAAAGTTAATTAATTTACTTTTGAGTATTTTTTGCCTGTATAATTCCCTATAAAATGAGAATTGTTATAATAATAATAACTATACACACATATATCGCATAGAGTCATGGAGAGGAACAAAAAGGTTAGTATAGATGTAAAGATCTTGGAACAATGTCTTATATATAGTAAGGGTTACATACATATGTTCTAAATATTATTAAGATAATCAGATATTTTTAATATAGTATGTGACAAAATTGTTATTTAGGAGTGCACCATATTTGTTTCTAAGCATTTGGTCTCTTTTGATATTACTAATTTTAAGTTTTGTTATCAAAGTTTAGCCTGTGATGTTTCTGCACAATTGACTTTAAATTTTCTTGGTAGCTTAATATATGATAAATTTTTATATACAAAGAGGAACATTTTGAAAAGAAGGTATAATCTCGGTGAGTTATAGACTTCCTCAATGCTATTTAATTTGTTTTGTGTTACCTGTTGTAGATTGATTAATTGAATATATCACACTACAATTTTGTTTCCCTCAATTTCTCTTTGTTTCTAGTATTTTCTAACTTTTGCTTCATATATTTTAGCTTTTCTTTATCTTTGTGTTCAAAGCAGGTCTCTTGTAAGCAACATATTATTGAGTTTTATTTTTAACTCAGTCGGAGGTGTTATGATTGGATGGATGAATCTAGGCCACTTACATTCCTTGTGATAATTAATATACTTTGCTGCCAGGTTAGATCACAGTTTGTTTGCTTATTTATTTGCATACAGACATCCAGTTGCTGTTGTAGTACTGAGGTCCTCGTTTTCTTGCTGACTGACAGCTGAGACAGGTCTTTGCTCCTAAAGGATACCTGTGTTACTTCTCATGCTTTCCATGTGTTCCCCTTCTGCAACAGTGAGTTGAGTCCCTTTCATGCTTTAAATCTTTCTGACATTCCATTATGCCACATTTCTGACTTCAGATGAAAAAAATTTGGTGCATTTAAGAGCCCATGTAATTACACTGGGTCTACTTAGGAAATCAAGGATAATCTCTGTATCTTAATGTTGGTGACATTAATTACATCTGCAAATTCCTTTTTACCATATAATATAACATATTAATAAATTCCTGGCATTAGGATTGTGGACAATTTAGGGGATATTCTGTCTACCACAATACCTCTGGCCCACTAAGATTCATGTCCATCCCAAATGAAAAATATATTCACTTCATCTAAAGGTCCTCAGAGTTCTCATCCCATTGGAACATCAACTCCAAATCCAAAACCCTCACATAAATCTCAGCAGTTCAATAATCCCAAGTCTCATCATCTAAACCAGGTGTGGATGAGGCTCTGGCTATAATCCATTAAGTTCAACTCTTAGGGCACAGTTTCATTCCATCTGGGGACCTGTGAAACTAAAGAAACAAGTTATCTGCTCCCAACATACACTTCTGGCACAGGTATATGATAGCAGATTATAGATATTCCATTTCCAAAAGGGGATATTGTATAGTAAAAAAGAATCACCAGTCCAAATGAGTTTTGAAGTCCAGCCATTCAAGTTCCCTTATCGTTTGATACCTGGAAATAATTGTCTGTAGCTCTCAGCTTTGCCCTCTATGCTCTAAGCTCTTCTCTCTCATCTCTTGGCTCTGCCCTCTGAGTCATCTTTCGTTTTTCATGAGAGGCAGCACATGTTTGCAGCTGAGTAGTTTTATCAGCTTGCTTACTGCCAGTAGCATTTTAGAGGTTCAGCA
>NW_006781519.1:2004555-2044517 GCF_000442215.2 Lipotes vexillifer | reverse complement strand
TGTTTCCGGCCAGTAGCATTTTAGAGTTTCAGCAGCCTTCATTCATTTTGTACTCTCTCTGTCCTTTTCAATCCAAGCTGGCAGTGTTTGTGCTGATATAAAATTTTAAGAACATTGTTGGTCTCCTGTGGATGTCACAAAGATTCAGCTCATTAGACAGAAGTTAGGTCTACAAATCTTTCTGAGACGATCCCTCCTCTATTTTTGGCTTCTGCTGAGATGTCTGAGAAAATACCCTTAAAATTTCTTGAGGCTCCCTGATTTGTTTGAGGGGATCTGAATCACACTCATTCTTTTCAAAGAGCATTTTGTCTGACTGAATACTCTGACATTTTAGCACCTGAATACTCTTAAGAATTTCTCAAATCATTAAGTCCTGATGCCTTTTTGTTTCACAGTATGTCCCTTAATTTAAGTCTCTCTTCTTGCATTCTACTATATACATCAAGAAAAAAAAAATCTTCAATAGTTTGCTTGGAAATGTCGTCTAAATGACCAGACTTATTTACAAATTCTGCTTTCTGTATAACTGCAGGACACAATTCCACTGAACTGTCGTCAATCATGACAAGGGTCCCTTGTCTTTCAGTTTCTAAAAACATGTTCCTTATTTCTTTCTGAGCCTTCACCAATAGTATCCTCCAAGTTCAGATTTCATGGTGATGTAGGCTTTCTCTAAAGTGTTTAGGATTTCTTTCAAATTTCCTCTCTTCCTTCTGAGCCCTTACAAACAGCATCCATATTTCTACGACAGGATATTCAAGGCAATATAGACTTTTTCTATCATGTTCTTCAAAATTCTTCAAACCACCACTTACTACACAATTCCAAACCCACTTGCATATTTTTTTGGTATTTGTTGTATAACTGCTCCACTTCTGATACCAAGATATGCATTCTTTTTCCACTGCTGCCTTAACAAATTACCACAAATGTAACATCTGAAAACAACACTCATTTATTATCTCACAGTTCTGTAGGTCAGAAACCCAGGCACAACATGGCTCAGATGGGTCCTCTGTGCAAGGCCTCATAAAACCCAAGTCAAGGTGTCAGCAGAACTGCATTGCTTAATGAAGGATCTGGGAAAGAATCTGCTTCCAAGCTTATGCAGGTGTTGGCCAAATACATTTCCTTGCTGGACCACTAAAGTCCCCATTTCCTTGCTGACTGTCAGCTGGAGCCAATCTTTGCTTCTAGAAGTGGCCCTCATTCCTTCTCATGCTTTCCATGTGTCTTCCTCCAGCAATGACACGTTGAGTCCTTGCATACTTTAAATCTCTCTGACTTCTCTTTCCTCTGATTCTGACTTCAGCCATGACTTTAATTGCACACGCACTGTCCCTTTTGCCATGTAACATACCATATTCACAGGTTCCAAGGATTAGTGCATGGACATCTTTGGTGGCCATTCTACCTACCTCAATATTTTAAAGAAGTTAACAGGAGGAAAAATATGTTATTATATTTGCCTTCTGGTAGTTGCTTTTCACAGTTTTCCCAGAGGTTTTAGTTGTAATCAGTGGAAGAGAGGGGCTATAGTTGACTTACTCTATCTTGATTGGCACCAGAAGTCCTAATCTTTGATTTTAAATGATTAATTAAAAAACAAGTGTTTATTGAGTAACTTCTATGCACTTAGCACTGTGAGATACCAGGCATAAAAGATAGGGTGTTGTTCCTGACCTTAAGGAGCTGGTAGTCTTTGTAGTGAAGAATAAAAGCTCATTACATTCTGAGATTCAGGAAATCTAAGCTCTATTCCTTTTTTAAAGAGCAATTTTTTGGCAAGTTATTTGACTCTGTCCTCATATAGTTGTAATTCATTAATAGACTTTCATTGGAATAAGAACAAGCAGCTCTTGAAATATCAGCATATTCATGAATACCTAATTTAATTTTCTGATTGACCTTAAAAGGCTGTATCAGTTGCAAAAAGAAAAAAAAAAATCAGTTATTTGAAAACTGCTGCTTTAGAAACAGCCTTATTTCAGAACTTCCAAAAGGTTATTTGTGTGAGTTTGAGGGTGAAGTTTAGGGAGAGAATGAGAGCTAAAAAAGAAGCATGCACACATACAAAAGGTATTTTACAAATATATATCAGAGAAAAGAAATATGAGAGAAAGAATGAGATGGAAAGAAAAGAATGAGAAATTGAATGAACATGTGAGGAATTCTTCCAAGGCTGAGGCAATGGCTTTAGTTGCAGAGTCAGTGCCATAAATAAGACAGTGCTAGTTATTTGGTTAACAGTACACAGAAGGAATTAGCCATTCTATTCTCAACATTGTAAGAGGAAACTGCTACTGTTCATTATGAGTGCTTCAGGAAGATTTCTCTGGTACTGGGTTCTTAGGAAATGATCTCCTTGACAAAACAAAGCAGCACCAGTGAATTGATTAAGTGCCCAGTTTCTGAAAATAGATGGTCTAGATTTGAATCCTGGTTCCAAACCATCTGTGAATACTTGGGCAAGTTACTTAACCTCCCTGTACCTCTGTGTCCTGATCCATAGGATGGGAACATTAATAATAGCACCTGTCTTATTAGGTTATTGTGAGGATTAGATGAGTTTTACATGTAAAAACTTAGAATAGTACTTGGCAGAAAGTGAATACTGTGCTAGTTATTATTATTACTGGAGCCAGCAACAATAGCAAGCAGGAAGTTAGGTCTGATTTCCTCTCTTTAGGCTGTTGCAAAAGCAGACTTATCTGGTACTCAGGAGACAATGTACAGCCATCAGGACACATCCTCCACCTCAGTCATGACCTTTTGGAGCTTTGAAGGTAACTTAAAGGAAGACAAAGACACTTGACAAACAGAACATTGAAATATTTTCTTGATTTCATAGTGTCTTCAATGCCGTAGGCTATGAGGCAAAGTCCTAGCTCAAGTCTGACTGATAGTGAAAGAGGAGACAAAAAGAAAGACATATGTTTTCACCAAGCTCCACTAGAAAGTAAACTTTATGAAGGTAGGGATTTTCTTTTGTTTTGTTTTGGTCATTGATGTATCACAAGCTCCTAGAACAGTGCCTGGTACACAGTAGTTACCCAGTAAATATCTGTTGAATGAATGAATGTTATAAGCAGTTGCAAGTACCCTCTGAGTTTCATGCCCTCCTCCAACATAATGCTAATCATCCATATGATGTTGGGGTAGAGAGCCAGTAGGGGGAACTTACTTCCATGAGTGAAGATAATCAATGAGTAAATTTCTCCCATCATCCTAAAAGTTGTAAAATCTTATTTTATCCAAAAGCTTCCTCTTGTCCTTTGATACTCCAGATAGGCCATGACCAGACATCTAGGGGTCCCAAGCTAGCCGTTGAAAATCTTTCATTTATCCACTTTTCCTAATATGTAGCCTTTTTTTTTAATAGGTGGAGGTCAATAGTGTTCTAACTTAATTAATTGTGAATTAAGGGAAAAAATAGCAGTCATTATGCAGATGTCTGCCCATTCAAGCCATCAAGCTTAAATTCATTAGCTCCTTCATTTTTCTAATGCAGTGCTTTTCAAGTTTTAGCATGGGTCAAAATCTCCTGGAAGGAATGTTAAAACACAGATTGTTGGACTTCAATCACAGCATTTCTGATCAGTTGTTCTGGGATGCGGGCCCAATAATTTACATTAAAAGTATTTTTAATTGAAACATAGTTGATTTACAATGTTTCAGGTGTATAGCAAAGTGATTCAGTTATATATATATTCTTTTTCAGATTCTTTCCCACTCTAGGTTATTATAAGATATTGAATATAGTTCTCTGTGCTATACAGTAGGTCCCTGTTGTTTATTTTATGTATAGTAGTGTGTAAAGGTTAACCCCAAACTCCTAATTTATCCCTCCCCCACCACCTTTCCCCTTTGGTAACCATAAGTTTGTTTTTGCAGTCTGTGAGTCTGTTTCTCTTTTGTAAATAAGTTCGTTTGTATCATGTTTTTAGATTCCTGATATAAGTGATATCATATAATATTTGTCTTTGTCTGACTTACTTCACTTACTATGATAATCTCTAGATCCATCCATGTTGCTGCAAATAGCATTATTTCATTTTTTTAATGGCTGAGTAATAGTCCATTGTATATATGTACCACATCTTCTTTATCCATTCCTCTGTTGATGGACATTTAGGTTGCTTCCATGTCTTGGCTATTGTAAGCAGCGCTGCAATGAACATTGGGTTGCATGTATCCTTTTGAATTAGAGTTTTCTTTGGATATATGCCCTGGAGTGGGATTGCTGGATCATATGGTGGCTCTATTTTTAGTTTTTTAAGGAACCTGTGCACTGTTCTCCATAGTGGCTGCACCAGTTTACATTCCCACCAACAGTGTAGTAGGGTTCTCTTTTCTCCACACCCTCTCCAGCATTTATTGTTTGTAGACTATTTGATGATGTCCATCCTGACCGGAATTTGCATTTTTAACAAGTGCCAGGCTGATGCTGCTGAGGCTGATCTGGAGAACACACTTTGAACGACACTGATCTCACAAGAAAATTGAGTGCTGTAAGGCCAACTGGCCTGAGGCAGGGGAACACAATCAGATTCACAGGTTGCATCAGACCGAAACTCTCCGGACCACCCAGTTCCAGAAACTGACCTGGGGACTTTGCACCCGGCCCAGCCTTCCCCCCTTTCGAGGGGCGGGACTAACGGTCCCCCAGGATACTTGAAAAGACCACCAAATAAGGAATACCCTGCACCCTACCAGATTCACCACAACCCTTTCCCTTCTTCCCCTATAAAATCTAGCCCAACCCTCGCCCGGGTGCGACTTCTCTGGCCCCTTTCTCTCAGACCAGTGAACCTCGCCCGGGAGCGCTCCCTAATAAAGCTCACTTGAAGCTTTCCTCTGTTTCGCGGTGCCGTTTGTTAAGATCCGACCTTACAAGTGCCAGCTATATTTCAGGCACTATCCTGGATGTTGGTGATATGGTGTGTACTGTCACGAAGCTTAAAATATAATGTGGGAAATAGACAAAAATATAATATCGGGTATGAAAAGTGTCATGAAGAAAATAAAAGCCAGCATGCTAATGGGATAGAAAGTGATGGGATGCTTGTATAGACAGAGTAGTCAGGACAGATATCTGTGCTGAGTGGTATTTCAGCAGACATCTTAATGAATCTGAGCCAATGTGGGAGGAATGAAATTCCTTAAACCACTCTAGAATTAACATCAGTTATTCTTTTGATTTTTAATATTGTATTTCATAAATTCTATTTTCAAGATAGAGTTTTGTTGACAATCCTTTAGAATCTTCTGAGATATTTAGCAGTTGGATAAAATACTTAATATTTTATCTGTTCAGAACAAAGAAAAACACATTTCCCGCCTGTCTTTAAGATCTAGGTTGTTCCCTGCCTCTCTAGGAGGCAGTGATAATGGTTCTCATTGCGTACAAAGGAATGGACTCTAAAAGGGTCAGACATGATCTTCATTATAAAAGAAAACCAGGCTATTTAGGCAAATCTTTAATATTTTGAAGGACTCAGAAATGGCAGCCTTCTGCATGGGGTTCCTCAGCATTCTTAACAAAGACAGATTCCCAGATTTCTCCTCAGGCAAAAATGGACTCTGGTCTGGTATGTTATGTTGAAATGTAGTTTTCCTCTTGTCTCAATGTGGATCTCTATCCCTCAGTTTTTCCTTTTTGTGCTTCAGTTTGTAACAAGGAAGAGCTAAATTTGACTCCATGTTGGATCTGTTTCTTTGATTTTAACCTTTGCTTTTCGTTGCTTTTGTTATTATAATCATACATAAAGCCCTGCCTCAGGGAGCCCTGCCCCTCTGCTGTTCAGCTCACAGAGAGACAATCTGACCCTACCCTCCTTTGAATGGCTGCAAGAAAAAAGAAACTAACACATCCCCTCACAGAGGCTGGTCATTCCAGGAGATGTTTTGCAAGACTGATGACCCTTTTACTTCACTTCCTCACTGCCTCTCCCTCTCTGATTCTATAAAAGAAAGTGACATCCAGACCCCAATAAGATGTTTTTTCAGAGACACTAGTCTGCCATCTTCTCGGTCTGCTGTCTTTCTGAATAGTCATAATCCTTGCTCAACACCTCGTCTCTGATTCATTTTGCCTGTTGTGTGGTGAGCAGAGTGAGCTCGGACTCGGTAACAGGTTTTATCCCTTCTTTGAGTCAACCCTCAGTTATGGTTTCTCTGTTGCATACTGTACAATCCACTGCCTCAATTCTTCTTTCTTAAAATAAACATAGGAAAAAGCATGAAATTTATTAAGTATGCCATTGAAAAAACGTTTCTGTACTTTCCAAGAGGCAGTGATGTAAACTGGGCCAAGTATATCAACTTTGAGTCAGACCTGGTGGCATCCCTGTTGTTCTTTACAAATTATATTTTCCATCTGAACTTATTTCTTGATTTCCTAAATGAGGATGAAGAACTATAAGACATTCTCTAAAAGTATACCTTCTCTTTTGGGTAAGAAATTCCATGTGTTTACTCATCCTCCTATTATATTGTGCTTTGCTTCTGAAGCTAACCTTCTGTATGCAGGAATAACTCACATCTACATCCAGAGCAGGTAAGAGGGGGGCGTTCTGAATGATTATTTTCTCCCGCATCCCTTACTCAGATATTACCTTCATCTTGACAAACAATAGGGGACTTAGTGCATTATCTAATCCAGGCTCTGTTTCCCGTGTCTCCCCTCCTGGCATGCTTCTCCCTGGAGCATTTCCTCTTAGCATCAACCTATAGGCTTTTCTTTAACTTTTCTTCTTTTCTTGCTCTTGACACTGTTCACACACACACACACACACACACACACACACATACACACACACACACACACAATAAGCCTTTTGCTCTGTTGGACTCCAGGTTTTTCTAGATTTGTTTTACATACCCAGTTGCTAAGACATTTATTCTTTTGCTCATTATGCCATACAAATATTTTAAAAAATCACCATTTTAGTTATTTACCAGTTTTCTGCTTAGCTTACCTACTATTTTCATATTTTTCTGATTGATACTTTAGGATGCAACCATCTGGAGTGTTGAGATCCATAACAAGCAGAGTTTCTTAATTCTGTATCAACAGCAAATTCTACTTCAAAATGTAATCATTTGAAAGAGGAAATCAGTTCTGCTGCTTATGCAGCTATGTGATCATAAAGAAAAATATGTTTTAAAAGCAACAAGTTATGAAAGGTACTTGTTAGAATCAATTACTAGCTGCAATTGAACGAGGTTTACAATCATAATTTTTCTTACTGGCCATTTATTATATCAGTTCCCTGAAAGAATGGAAGTGGCACTATTTAACAATTTTCAAAGGAAAAAAATGTTCTAAAATTTCTCCTTAATTATCTGAATTTCAGGGTTTTAATTGCTTGCCTGTCTTATTTGTTTTGCCTTTGTAATAACACATTTATCTAAATTTACTCAGTGCCAAGGTTCTATGCAGTTCTACAATCATTTGGGCAAGGAGGACATTATGCAGGAAGATTCTGTTGAAATGAGAGGAGCAGTTGTCAAGGAAGTTCACATAATTAGACAGTGGCAAGGTGTGTGCCAAATATGCAGGCATAAGGAGATATAGGAGTAGCCAAAAACTTTTGCATTCATGCTTTCTTTGTGTTCCTCCATGTCAAGTTGCTAACCCTAAGTTGGGAAGACATTATACACACAGATTAAATCAATTTACAGACACAAAATGGATGACAAATGCATCTTAAAATGGTACCTGGGGAACAAATGAATATAGAAGAAAGAAAGACCTTAGTCAAGGAAGGTATTCTGCAACCTCTAATGGTGATTGATGCCAAGTTTACAGAACCCTTGGATCAAGCTCCTCTCTTTCTGAGACTGAGTTAAGGACATTGAAGTATGCCATGGATACTTAAAACACTGAGGCAGACATTAGAGGGAGTGGGGTAGGATGTGGATGCAGAACTACTCTTTGATAAGAAGGTAGCTGATATCTTACCCAAAGATGGTTCAACACGACTTGATTAAAATTTCAGTATTAGCCACATCTTTGCAAGACATTGAAGACTCTTGTTAAAATACTTGAGCTAGATAGGAGTATAAATCATTAATTCATATTAATTAATATTTATTGAGAGCCCACTATGCACTAGATGCCATGCCTAGTGTGGTTGGTACTACAATGAACAGAACTGGGTCTCTGACTTCAAGGAATTTCTAGTCTGATAGGGGAAGTGGACAAGTAAACGTGCCATTAAATACAAGTTGAATGGTGTGGGTAGGGGTGATGGGCTAAGTATATGTGGCTAAAAGATCACAGAGGAGGACCACCTTACTCAAATGGAGGTTGGGTCAGGAATGGCTTCCTAGAGGAAGTAATGTCTGAGCTGAGGCAAACAGCACAGATAAGGTTGAAATAGTGAGTAGGAGGTCACTTACATAAAGGGATTAGAGATAGAGGGGAATTTTCCTTTTTTTTTTAAGCTATTTTTTAATTAAAAAATAATTTTAATTGAAGTATAGTTGATTTACAATGTTGTGTTAGTTTCATGTGTACAGCAAAGTGATTCAGTTATACATACATATATATATACACATATATGTATGTACACATACATATATTCTTTTTCAGATTGTTTTCCATTATAGGTTATCACAAAATGTTGAGTATAGTTCCCTGTGCTATACAGTAGGTCCTTGTTGGTTATCTATTTTATATATAGTGTGTATGTGTTAATCCCAAGCTCTTAATTTATCCCTCCCCACCACAACCTTTCCCCTTTGGTAACCATAAGTTTGTTTTCTATGTCTGTGGGTCTATTTCTGTTTTGTAACTAAGTTCATTTGTATCATTTTTTTTTTTTTTAGATTCTGCATATAATGATAGCATATGATATTTGTCTTTTTCTGGCTGGCTTACTTTACTTAGTATGCTCTCCGGGTCCATCCATGTTGCTGCAAATGGCATTATTTCATTCCTTTGTATGGCTGAGTAACTTTCTATTTTCTCTCTCTCTATATATATGTATATATACAAATATATACGTATATATACACCCCATATCTTCTTTATTTTCAATAGAAGATTTTACTAAATTAATATCTCTTAGGTTGGTAAAGGAAGTAACAGACAAATAAATGGAGAGCAACGTATGAAGTGGTACGCATACACACACATGCAAACAAAAGTCATTCAATATTTTGCTTCCTTGGCATGCCATTTAAGATCAACACCATTTTGACCCTCAGCTTCCATCCCAATTTCATTTTTTATAATCCTGCTAATCTTAAACCTTCTCAATTTAGACAATATTTTCATCATAAAACAGAATTATTGGGTTCTAATTTTGCTTTTTTGTTTTGTTATTGTGGTTTTGTTTTAATTTCTTGAGATTAAGTTTGTGATCTATTCCCTCTTACGTGCTTAAACTTGTCAGATATATAAAAAACAACAAACCTCAAATTCTGAAATAGCAGATTGAAGGCTTTAATTGTACTCCTGCAAGATATTTAAGATATAACATTGCAATGTTCAAAAAAGAGATGTACTGAAAATCAATGAATCTTTAGGGCTTCAGAGCCTTGTATTATAAGGAGAGAGCAATTTGGAAGGATATTTTAGCAGTATGTTCTGTCGTCTGTCTATCTCCTGAACTGGAATGATTTACATATGACAATTGTAGTGTATATGTTTAATTAATTTTCTTTCTCAGATACTATTATGAAAGGAAGACAAAAATCCCAATGAGTTAGAACTATGCACAACTAGAATGGCTAAAATTAAAAAGACTGGAAATGCCAAGTTTTGGCAGGGATGTGTAGCAATTAGAACCCTCATTCTTTGCTAGTGGGAATGAAAAATGGTACATCCCCTGTGATAAACACTTTGACAGGTTCCTAAATTGTTAAACATCCACCTATCATATGATCCAGCCATTGCACTCCTAGGTAATTACACAAGAGAAAAAGAAGCATATGTCTATACTGAGACCTTATATGAATGTTCATAGCAGCATTATTCATAAAAGCCACAAACTGGAAACAGTTCAGCTGTCCATCAATAGGTAATAGATAATGGATTAAAAGAATTGAGTTATCTACATACAATGTACTACCTGTCAGCAATAGCATGCAATGATATAAATGAATCTTGAAAGAATTATGCTAAGTAACAAAAGCCAGACATGATAGACTGCATACTGTATGATTCCATATATATGAGTTTCTAGAAAAAGCAAAACTATAGGGACAAAAAAAGAGATGAGTAGTTTCCAGAGCCTGGGGGTTTGTAGAGCAAATTTACTACAAAGGAACAGAAGGAAACTTTCTGAGATGATGGAAATAGTCTATATCTTGAGTATGATGTTGATTACATGACTTGTATACATTTTTCAAAACCCATTGAAATGTGCATTTTTAAGGGGAAAATTTTATTTTATATAAATTATACCTCAAGAATTAAAAAGATAGACAACAGCTTTGAATTGTGTATTTTCTTACTATCTAAGATAATCTGTAAAAAATTAATCATAGTCCCTAATAATGCTATAGAATGTGGGGTGGAGTAAACCTTATAATGAACAACCTGTTTTTTGTTCTTCTCATTCCCTATTAATAAGTCAGGTATTTAAGAAGGCACCTCTAATTTCCAGTTAGGATATTTGGTAGGCAGTGAGCAGTTCTAGATTTCATGACTCAGTAAGAAAGAGAGCAAGGATATTTGTATGAGATGGAATTACCTTATATCAGTAATAGTGTTGTTTTTTTTTTTAATGTGGTTTGGGGTTACTAGTTGCTTATGAATCAGTTTAGTAGGTCATGACAATTTGTTTTTATTTTTTAAATAGAATAAAGGACAATTCAAGATATAAGATTACATCTCAAGTAATAAGTATTGCTTTGTTGAACTTTTGGTTTTTATGTGTGTGTATGTTTGTGTGTGTTTATACATGTGTGTATATATACACACACATATATAATACATGTATATATGTAACTAAGCAGGACCCTAAGAGGCCTTCCCAGAATAGACCTCCACCAACGTCCTCCACCTGCCTTCGTCTGTAGAACTTTAGTCAAAGTAAATTTAATCAGAGAAATGAGAAAATGCAGAAATAAATGAAAACAGTCAAGCAAGAAAAAATAATAATACTTTAGCCATTAAACAAAGTCAAGGACGTTTAGTTCTTCCTCAAGGACAATAGATAATATTCTGAGCCATGTCCTTTGAGCTGTTTTGCAGATACTGAAACCCCCACCTGGTGGAAGAAGTTAACTGTCTGCTGCCCACAAGCATATAGACCCCAGACCAGTTGGAACCAGAAGGTTGGTGATGCTGAGTCCCAATTACTCACAACCAACCAATCAGGAGAATGTCCACGAGCTGATCATACCCTACACCTTGAACACTATAAGACTCCTCACTACCCCCTCCAGAGTGGGACACACATTCTTGAGGGCATTAGCCCACTATGGCCCCCTTTGCCTGGCAAAGCAATAAAGCTATTTCTTTCTACTAAAAAAACCAGACCTACATGTTCAGAAAATAGCTCAAATATATATTATGTATACACACACAGAAATATATATATATATATATATATATATATATATATATATATATATATATATATAATATATTATATATTCCATGTATATACATACAATATACATTCCATATGTAGTGGAAATGCATACCTATGTGTGTGCATGTGTGTGTGTAATGATTCAAGATATGAAATATATTTTTAATAATAGATTTCAATAAAAAATACTTGAAAGCTTGAATGCCAGTGCCTTATATAGCAATAGATATTTGGGTGTTGATATGGCTTCTCCTAAACCTAATGGGATAAAAGGCAGAGTGTCTGTGTCTCAGACTCCTCTGACATGGCCAGGTCTGCATTCTGCATGACCATGAAATATATGGTGTGCCTCCATGAGGAACTAATAAGGCAAGGAGGACTTACATCCACCAACTCATTTGTATCCTAGTTGGGCCTAGCTAACTAGGAACCAGTATGCCTTTTTCAGCACTTCCTAAGTAGCCGTTGGTCAAAACCCAGAGCTAATGTGCTTACAAGGACTAACCTAAGGACAAATGGCCGACTGCATTATGTGGTTTGAAAGGTAACAGGTTAAACATTGTCCCCCCTAAAAAGTCTTCTTTTGAAATGGAATTATTTCTGAGGAGGCTACAAGAGTATTTGATATAGAGAAATTTATTGATAATTATTAGTATATTTGATGCTTTCTTTTTCTGGAATGGAAGAGCAGTAAGTGTAGCAGGAAGGCACTTGATATCTAAGAGATAAGAGAAATTTAAAAGTCTGGCAAATATTTTAAAAGATGGGCTGTATCAAAGGTCACTATCACATAATTTATTTTTTTATACAGAGCCAGTTCTAGAGGCTGTTCAATTTATTTTCCTGATGACCTAGTGATCTTTGCTGTGACTCATAGTCATACCAACCAGCTATCTTTAAACAAAAATATCTGTTTTTGATTACAAGGAGAATTGGGCAAGAGTAGATTATCCATGTACTTCTATGCAACCTCTATCCCATTCATCCAACTGGAAATACTCTGAACCATCTTTAATATCTATCTCTATCTCTGTATCTATCTATCTATCTATCTATCTACCTACCTGTGAAAATGAACACATTTCCATTACAGGGGGAAAACAAGTTTCCTAATGATTAAACAGTGAGTTGGGTCAAAATTTTCTGATGACACCCCAATATGTATTATAACATCTCTCTCTTTCACTCTTTTATTTGAGATAAATGAAAATAACCATTACTGGCATGGAATAAGAATTCTTTGAAATTCTAGTCAAACAAAAACTTTGGCTGTTTCTGGCTTATCTTACTGTAACAATACTGATTCAATTTGTGAAAATTGTATGATATTATTGGATCGAGTTGGTGCTTATCTCCTGAATTAAAAGTAAAGCATTCTGATGTGTTCTTCTGGGTGTCCCTCTCTCTAAGTGACTTCAAGATGACCAATTTCACTGATGCCATGGTATTAAGCTACCTAAGTAATGGAAACACATTTTCCTGAAGTATAAACTCCTTCAGGGCAGGGAGTAGATCTGATCCCTCTCTGAATGCTCAGTGCTCAGTGCAGTGTCTGGCACAGTGGAAGGGAGCAAGAAATGTTTTTGAGTTAGCTGCTTCAATTGCTTTATATGAGCTTACAGATGGAGAAAGGGATAAAAGGGAATGATCATATCTAAAAAATAAGTTATGGCCAGGGAAGTAGCTTTTACTGGAAAACTGTCAGGGAAAAGAGGACTATTTTAATTCTTAAGTGTTCCCCGCCCCCACAAAAGAAAAACAAAACAGAGAAGGAGAAGTATGCGTGGCTAATTTATTTCATCAGTACAAGCTGAAGTGCACTGTTTTCCAAGAGACTCTGGGACAAGGTGTTGACACGGAACATGCACTTATGGTAAAAAGCAAATGTCAGGATGGTTCAGCTGTGCTGCCTTCTCAGCAGGTGGCAGGCCAAGAGAGCACTTGGGTCCACGGTTGCTGGCAGTGACGGAAGGGACACAGGCTGTACCATTATTTATTGTGTAGATAGTCACAATGATGCTGGATGATTCACTCATGCTGTATGGACAGAGTGGGCTAGGAGGAGACTGTGTGTGTGTGTTTGCCATAAAACCAATACCACACACACACACAGGGTTAACATGGATGTGTTTTACTTTTCCCCAAACATTCATAAAGGCAGTTTGGTTCCTCCTTTACATTTCTCCCCAAAACAAATAGACAAACAAAAACTGCAACAATCCCTCTCCCCCATACCTACAAAATGAGTAACTATGTCTGGACCTGTGCCTTTCAAGTTGTGTTGCAAAGTGATTGCTCAAAAATATGAGTTCTCACTGTGAGGCTGCAGGAGGATATGGTCTTGAATTCCTAATGAGAAAATACTGCAGTCCTTTTTCAGGCAAAACCTGCCTTGTATGCAGAATGAGGATCAATACCATTTCTTGTTCAAGTTCCCTACAGAAAAGCAATTGAAGGTGAGGGAAGAAGAGCAATCAATGTTAAGGGGTTTAGAAAGCAATGAACCCTTTCAGGTCCCAGAAAGCCTTAAAGCCTAATGTCTGATGACAGTAGTTTTTTTTTTTTTTTTTTTTTAACATCTTTATTGGGGTATAATTGCTTTACAATGGTGTGTTAGTTTCTGCTTTATAACAGAGTGAATCAGTTATACATATACATATGTTCCCATATCTCTTCCCTCTTTGTCTCCCTCCCTCCCACCCTCCCTATCACACCCCTCCAGACAGCCACAAAGAACCGAGCCGGTTTCCCTGTGCCATGCGGCTGCTTCCCACTGGCTATCTACCTTACGTTTGTTAGTATATATATGTCCATGTCTCTCTCTCGCCCTAACACACCTCACCCTTCCCCCTCCCCATATCCTCAAGTCTGTTCTCCAGTAGGTCTGTGTCTTTATTCCTGTTTTACCCCTAGGTTCTTCATAACATTTTTTTCCCTTAAATTCCATATATATGTGTTAGCATACGGTATTTGTCCTTCTCTTTCTGACTTACTTCACTCTGTATGACAGACTCTAGGTCTATCCACCTCCTTACAAATAGCTCAATTTCGTTTCTTTTTATGGCTGAGTAATATTCCATTGTATATATGTGCCACATCTTCTTTATCCATTCATCCGACGATGGGCACTTAGGTTGTTTCCATCTCTGGGCTATTGTAAATAGAGCTGCAATGAACATTTTGGTACATGACTCTTTTTGAATTCTGGTTTCCTCAGGGTATATACCTAGTAGTGGGATTGCTGGGTCATATGGTAGTAGCTTTTGAAACTGAGCAGGACCCTGTGGGACTCCTGGGCACAAAAGCCCTTTTGTGTTCCCCCATTTCTTGTTATCAAGATATAGGTTTCATTCAGCCTCCATGACCTCCCCTGAGTTCCGAAGGGCAGGTTCAAACAGTTGCTAATTAGGGAAGGGAGGAGATTCAGAGAGAAGGGAGGAACAGTCAAGAAACCATAGTGCAGCTTTGAGATAGAGTCCTGGTTCCCCCTCAAGGGATATACATAACAATATCTTTGAGCTGTTTTGCAGGTACTGAAACCCCCACCAGGTGGAAGAAGTTAACTGTATGCTGCCCAGAAGCACATAGACCCCAGACTGGTTGGAACCAGAAGGTTGATGATGCTGACGACCACTTACCTCACCACCAACCAATCAGAAGAATGTCTATGAGCTGATCACGCCCTGCTCCTTGAACACTATAAGACTCCTCACTCCCTCCTCCTGGGACACAGTCCTAAGGGCATTAGCCCACTGTGCCCCCCTTTGCCTGGCAAAGCAATAAAGCTCTTCTTTTCTACTTCACACAAAACTGTGTCTCTAAGATTCAATCCAGTACCAGTGTACAGAGGCTGAATTCAGCTACATTTTTGGTGTACTTACCAAGTGTCAGGCACTTTTGTAAGTGTTCAACATAGATAGTTTCTCTTAATCATCGTAACTCTTAGTGAATTTCTTAATGGAGAACCAAATTTAGGGAATCTGATTCCAGAGCTCCAGGTCTAAAGCCATGTGTGGACTGCCAGATACATAAGTTTTGGGTTCAGACAGCTCTGGATTAAAATGCAGCTTCCGTCAATCACCAGCCTTGTTACTTTAGGCAGATAACCTTATTGAGCTGCATTTCCTCATCTGGAAAACAGGGAAAACAATACCTGGATCACAGCATTGTCTAAGGCTTAAGTGAAATAAATCTCACACTTAAAACATTTTGCACAGTGTCTAACACCAAGTAATTCCTCTATACATGGTAACAATTATTATAAGCAACTGAATGCAGTCCTTTATATATTTATTATATACATCTTTACTAACATCAGCATAGAGAATAGTGATAAGCTTATATAGAGAGGCAATGGCCAAATCAGAAAAGATCTTGTCCACTTTGTTCCCAAAAAGGAATCTTATGAATATATTTGCCTTTTAAAAAGATAATTTGACTTCCTTGGTGGTCCAGTGGTTAAGACTGTATGCTTCCACTGCAGGGGACACAGGTTTGATCCCTGGTCAGGGAACTAAGATCTTGTATGCCACGTGGCACAGCCAAAAAAAAAAAAAAAAAAGAATTTTAGAAGATAATTCTGCAGCACACTAAATGGAGGCTGACCTTTGAGGCCAAGAAAATCAGTTAGGATACTACAACAATAGCCCAGGGGAGAAATAAAGACTTAAGGTAAGAGAGTAGCTGTAGACAGAGATAAGAAAATAGATATGAATTATTGTAACACAGTCATGTTGAAATGTTCTAAGGATTGCTTGGATATGTAGGATAAGGGAGGTGGGACTAACAAAGATATGACCCAGATTTCTGGCTTGGATAGATAGTAGGATAATTGTTTTCAATGACTGAAATAGGAAACACAGGAAGAGGAGTAGGTTTGTAAAGGAATAGCTTTACTTGGATAAAAATGAGTTATATTTTAGATGTGTTGAAATGGAGTTATCTGTGGGACAATTGAAAATATATAGGTTGTTGCCTTGGAAAAAAATATGGCCGGAAGAAATAGATTTGGGGTTTGTCAGCACACAGGTTGAAATATTAAATGTGATTGGAATCAAACTAAGGACCACATTTTGAGACAGTTTGGCTGAGGGCAAAATCCTGGGACACACCCATATGTATGAGGTAGGTAGGGAGAGGAAGAGAATGTGACAAAAAATTCAAGAAAGAGCAATCAGGAAAGTCAGAGAAATATTAAAGGGCAAAAATGCATAAATCATTGGAGTGGGTATGATGGTCAGATGGACACAGAGTGTCAAATATTGCAGAGATCAAACAAGTTAAGAATTGCAAGGTGGTCATTGGCTCTGGGAAGATGGACATGTTGCCTATCTCCTGGAGGCCTCTCCAGATCCACTTTTCACCCTTCTCCACTATACTCTGCTCTGTGCCTAGGCAGTTGATGTGTATGAACTTCATCAATGGACTTTGATTCAGGCTCAAATGTTGGGGAGCCCTTGTAGATCTGTGTGAAGGAGGAAAGTGAGGTTTGGATATTTATTCACCTTGCTCCTGTTATCAAACCAAACTTGGTCATCTCTTCTATGCATGCGGTAAAGCCAATCTACAGACAGCAGGTTGTGGAGAAAGAAAGTGCAGCATTCATTGCAGAGTGCCAAGCAAGGAGTCTATCGCTTTCCTGCTGGTGTCCCTACTGATACTTGGGGATGGTTGGAAGAGTTTCAGTGTAGTAGTGGGGATAAAGTGTAACCTAGCAAGACCCTATGGGGCCTTCAGGGCAGGCCCTTCCCCCACATCCTCTGCTTTAGCTCCACCCTAAAGTACCTAGATAACAGAATCTGATGCACATTTCCTGAGTTGTTTTACAGATGTGAAATCTCCCACCAAATGGAAGACATTAACCACTTGATGACAATGACTGCATAGCCGCCAGGCCTACTGGAGCCTGAGGATTGATAATGTTAGCCTCTGTGACACTGCCCTGCTACCTCATCACCAACCAATCAGAGAACTGTGCAGGAGCTTATCACATACCCTGCAAACCGCCTCCCTCACCAGGCCTTTAAAAATGCTTTGCTGAAACCCTTCAGAGAGTTCAGGTTTTTGAGTAGGAGCCACCAATTCTCCTTGCATGGCCCTGCAATAAACATTTCTGTGCTCCAAATTCCAACTTTTCGGTTTGTTTGGCCTCACTGTGCATCAGGCACACAGACTTGTGGTCGCTAACGAAAGCTAGACTAGATGGAAATGTGGAGCAAATGGAAGATGAGGGAATGGAAATAGTCTAAGTTCAGAAAACTCTTTTAAGGTTAATAGTTAAAATGAAGAGAGGGACTAGTAGCTAGAAGGGGATGTAGAGGGGTCAAGGGCTTACTATTTTTAATGTATCTGGGGTTTTAAAATATTTATAGACCAAAGTAAACCAGCCATAAAATAGAGAAGGATAGATTGAAGATATAGTAAAGGGAAAAACTAGTGTTAGAGCAAGATTTCAGAGGAGACAGTAAAGGATGTAACCCAGAGCACAGGCAGAAACATTCATCTTAGAAAGAAAGAGACTGAACCAATAGAAATAAGGTTATATATAGGTAGAGATAAGTTTGCAGGTTGGGAACAGGAAATTACAGTAGTTTTTGCCTGAAAGCATCTATTCTCTGAGATGAGTAGAGAATTGTGAAGAATAGAGGATGTCAGAAATGGAAGAAGGATCTTCCCAGGGACACTTGAACAAATTACCTTGCTTTTCTGAGAGCTCAGCTGTGGCTGGAATCCATACATTTGTGGTTTTACCAATATTCATAATTATGGGGAGATGGCCAATCTCAGTGACCTAAGTTGGGAGTGAGGGAGTTAGTAGGTTGGCTTGATCCAGGTTTTGGAATTTGCAGGTCAATAACAGTGCAAGGGAGTGAAGGATACTAACACAAGAATAACTGCAGAGATTGGTCATAGGGTAAGAGTTGAATAAAGAGGAAAATGAGATTAGAAGTGGGCTAATGACTTGAGGAAAAAGGAAAAAGAATAAAGGAACTAAAGAGTGTGAATGAAAAATGTTGCCTTCCATATCAGCTAACGATTCTGCATCCATCAAGCCATCAGCAACTTCTGCCCCAACCGGTGAGCCCTGAGGGAATTCAGGATGGTGACAAATGGGCTGCCTACTGCCAAGCCCTCAGCCACTGCAGCCACCCCCAAGGGTACAGCCTGAGGGGACTCAGAATGGAAAAGAACAGGATACTGGCCTCAGAGAGCTGAGGTGCATATCAAAGGAATGATTTCAGTGAGCCCAGATTCTTACATTTTCCCATACATAGAAAACCACTAAATTCATTAATTTGAGATTATCTGGTTTTCTTTAATTAACAGCAATCTTTTGATGTTCTTACTACCTGGTTTTTGTTGCAAAACTACATATCCTGTCTCCTCCCTTACCTCTTTAGAGAAGTCCCCCAGAGCTATCTGAAAGGCTGTCTTCCAGGATTAAGTTCTCAGAAATTCCACTAAATAAAATACAATTCTCAACTTTTAGATTGTGCGTTTTTTTTTTTTCAGTCGACAAGAGCTAGATAAGCTCAAAGAACAAGTATAGTGGAAATAAGGAAATAGGAACATGGAAAGTGACATTGGCACGTTGGTTTCCAGTGAGGCAGTCCTGAACAACAATATGGTCTAAGGTATGGCAACCAATTGTTAAATAAACTTGACTTACAAAACATACAAGTTAGTATTATGTTACCTTATACTTTCTTGGTTTCTTCATATTATTTAGAGACTCATATTTACCAACTCATGTATTTTTACTATTTTCTACCTGGATAAATATTTATATGATGCTATTAATATGAATTACTTTCTCAAATTCATAGCTATTTATAAAAGCTTACAAACTTGTTTTAGTAATGTTAATTAAAGATATTAAATGTCACTTTTAATAGTCCCTAAGTGTAAAAGACTTTACTAATAGATCTTCCTTTCTAAATTTTAAAATTGAGCATATTATTTTATTATATATAACAGTAGACAAATTTCTTTTCTTGCCAGCATTTTGTACCCTGCCAGGATCAGTTATATCTCTTGATTGTTTATGATTAATGGCTGACTAATTGGTAGCAGAAAGGAGTGTGGCAGGTCCTTTTGGACATTCTCAAAGATTTAATAAGATAGATGTATAATAAATGTTATTTATGTAAGTTTTAGCTAGAGTTTAAAAGCAGAATCTTATTTTGGGGAGAGAACATTTATTCTCTACCCCCTTTGCTTTCTTCCATGTGAAGAGAGCTCCATTAGTGACTTTTATGAATGATGAGTTTGGGAAAAGGAACTGAGCTTCTGTGGCTCAGTGATTAACTCATGCATCCTCTTTGGATTCTGTCTGCATCTGCTTTGCAGTAAAGGCCAAGTCCCTGTGTGCAAGGTCTAGCGTTCTGTGGCTGCCTGTTACCTAGGCAGATAAGCCTACCTAATTCAAGGATTGTATTAAGAACCATACTTTTCCTCTCATGGAAGCCATACTCTCCAATATCAATTTTATAAGTTATAGAGGGGATCTTTTGATGTCCATCTGCTGCACGTCTCTGCCTCTATTTATTAATTAGTTCTGATGCTGACAGCAACCCTGCAAGGGCAACATGGCACAGTGGTTAAGAGTGGGCCATGGAATTAAACTGCTAGACTTTGAATGCCACGTATACCACATAATAGCATTGTGATTTTGAGCATTTTCTTCACTTCTCTGTCCTTAAATTTCTTAATTTATAAAATGGAGATTATAGTAGTACCTACCACATACAGTTGTTTAGATGAAATGAGGTAATACATTTAAAATGGTTAGATATGTACCTGGAATCTAGAAGTACTCAGTTGCTATTATTATCTCCACTTTAGACATAAAAATCAGAGGTTCAGAAAACATATGTGGCTTGCCCAAAGCCACCTGTCTAGTAACCAGAACTGGAATTATAAACCAGGTCCTCTGGGTTCCAAAACTCCCACACATTTTCCTATACCTGAATGTCCTCTTGGGAGGCCTTGGTTCATCCATCTTATTTTAGATTGAATTTGAATCTAAATTCAAATTCAATTGAATTGAATTCAATTCAATTCAATTGAATTTGAATTAAATTCAATCCCAATTGAATTTGAATTAAATTCAATCTCAATTGAGATTGAATTTCATTAATCTCCTAGAAGAAAGGCATGAAACCAAAACATCCAATCCTCTTGGAAGCAAGCCCACCTCTGTGTTATCTGTGATGCAAAATATAGTGAGTATATGGATCATTGTCTCACTTTTTGTCCAGATGTTTGATGGCCTATATTTGCCTTCACAACACTTGATAGTACCCATTAGTCCATTATCAAAGTGTAGTCGGGATAAGCATCATCTGCATGACTTGGGAACTTGTTAGAAATGCAGAATCTCAGGCCCCACCCTGGACTGAAACAGAGTCTGCAATTTAACAAGATCCAGCTAATTCATATTTACATTACTGTATGAGAAGTACTGCTATAGTTAGTAATTAAGAGTGGAAATTAATTAAATAGGTGTTTGACATGTTATACTTTCTGTATGTTTACAGTCAAATTTTAATAAGTTTATCTATGCTATTTATATATTTAGAATTTAGGCAAGATTTCATATTACCCAAGCATTTGAACATCTAACTACTAAACTAGATGTTTATTTTTAAGAGAACAATAAAGAGTCAAAGGATTAGAATTTCTGCATGGCAATTCAACCCCAAATCACTACAGTTCTTAATTTTTCCTGAACATTTGTGAAGTATAATTATAATTAACAATACTTTGCATATTAATTGTGTCTGTGTCATTAAAGTGTTAGGGCAATGTGAATCAATAATATGCAAACTCTTATTTAAGAACTCTGCCAAATGTTTCAATCATTTATTTTAGATTTTTCAACTAAGGAAATCATTATTAATAATTGAATGTCTCTTACGTTCTCCAGCAAACAAGCAAATAATTCCATAATAGATGCTGAAATATAAAAGTAGTGATTTTGAGTTGTGGGGAGGTGCTATATGCCGGTTACTTTCTACAGTAAAATAATTCCATAGCTCCTCCATATATTTCTTAAAATCTCTCTGAAATCCAAATTATATTAATAGATCTTTGTGGAATTACTTATCATGAGAATTTTATTCACTATATTAGAAACATATGGCGACATTTGCTTAATTATTTCGCTAAAAACGAAAGATTGAAAACCAGTATTTCAGATTCCAGGTGTTTTTTTTTTTTTTTTTTTAATTCATGGACAGTGACAGTAATGCTCATTGATTTACAAATAAAGCTTAGCAATTTATAAAGCGACATTAAAAATGATTGAAATACACCTACAATTTAAATGAGGAGAATTGCCATAATAGATAAATATGGACTCATTAAATAAAGTGAAGTTGATTTTTGAACTCAACTTTTTGGAATTTTGCTTTTTTCTGTTCTAATGACCTTTATTAAATTTTAAAATATTGGACAGAGAAATGAGAACTTATGTTCACAGAAAAAAATGTACAGAAATGTTTATAGCAGCTTTATTCTAATAGCTCAGACTGGAAACCACCCAGATGTACTTCAGTGGGGGAATGGTTAAACCAACTGTGGCACATCTATACCATTGAATAGTACTCAGCAATAAAAAGGAAAAAAACACACAACTTGGATGTATCTCACAGACATTATGCTGAGTGAAAAAAATCACTCAAAATGTAACATAATGTACGATTCCAATTTTATAAACTTCTTGAAATGTTAAAATTACAGAGATGGAGAACATATTAAAGGCTTCCAAGAGTTAGGGATAGTGGAGGGAATGGAGGTGTGACTATAAAGGGGTAGTACAGGGAAATCTTTGTGGTGATGGAACAGTTCTGTATTTTGATTGTTGTGGTGATTACTGTGAAAACCTCCACATGTGATAAAGTGACATAGAACTATACACACATGTGATACCAATGTCAGTTTCTTGGTTTTGATATTGTATTATACTTACATAGATGTGCCCACTGGCGGAAGCAGCTAAAGCGTGCATAGGACCTCTCTGTTCTATCTTTGCAATTTTCAGTGTATCTATAATTAATTAAAAAAAATTCTTAAGTATGTTTAAGTAGTAGAATTAATGAAATAATTTGCTAAGAGCAGCTGACCCAGCTGTATTTCAAAAATCATGCCATAAATATTAGCTCGGTGGATGCTACTAGTGTCACCACTGAACACTGTATACTGGACACTGCCCTTGGCCCTGCTACCAATGCTGTGCCTAGAAACTGGATTTTCTTGCGGTTCCTGCTCCCACCATCACAGATATGGCAATGAATTTCATCACTGAATCTTTGAATCATTCCTTTCAGATCAAGTGTTAGGTTGGAATTATGACTGTGCAGTAGAAGACTTGACTCAGCAGGTCAGGGGGGTTCAAACTCTGTGCATTCCGAAAAATGTCTGCACATTCCAAAGAAAGGTCCATCTCTTGACAAGATCCTGGGAGATAACCTCTAAGCCCTTGGCATATCATGCTTGATTAGAGTCTCTTTGTTCACCAGGGGCTTTGGGTCAACAGATGGTTTATGTTAAAAGTATGGTTTATAGTGGAGCCTTGAGCCTTGCGGCATTAGTTTGACCTCTGCACAGGCTGGAGACTGAGTGACTAAGGTTAGCCACCCAGGTGTACCATGCCTACATGACTGATCTCCAGTAAAATCCCAGGCGCCAAGGCTCAGGTGAGCTTGTCTGGTTATCACACATCTTGATGGGAGAATTAAGCACTGGCCATACAACTCCACTGAGAGAGGACAACTGGAAGCTCATCCTTGTTTTCTCCTGGACTTTGACTTATGCACATTTTAGCTTTGTGGATTTAAATTGGTATCCTTTCACTGTAATAAACCATAGCCATGAATGTAAAAAAAAAAAAAGAAAAGAAATATTAGTAAGAGAAATACAGTATAAATTCACTGTTGAACAGAGATATATTCAAATTGTTAACAGCTTCCACCTATATGGCATGATAATAATTTCACATACATTAGCTTGTGATCTCTCTTCTGAGAGAGGCTAGCTAGACACATTATATCATCTCCATTTTGCAGAGAGGTTAACATATTTGTCCAGTCATAGGGTCAGTAAATGGCAGACTAAAGTCAAATTAAGATTATTTAAATCCCAGTGTACTACTTATTTTCACTATACTATACCACATTTCTAAAGGCTATTTGATTGTGGATATGAGAAGGATAATGTCATCAAGGCTTTATTTTATTTGTGTAGACCTGAAACCAGTATTGCTATGGCTCCAAAGGAGGGAGTAAGCATGTATTTTATCCTCCTCCTCTAAATTTGCATAAAAATAAAAAGGTTTATATCTATGGATAATGACAGTTTGATGGCTTAGAAATGGGCCACAAACCTTGCTGGGTTATTGCAAATTTTAATTAAAAATCAACATATTTATAATGCTGCACTGAAAACTAATATTATTTTACATAGGAAGGAAAGGTGGTGAAGGATGGGAGATAATTTTTTAAAAAAATTTATTGAAGTATAGTTTATTTACAATGTTGTGTTAATTTCTGTTGCACAGTAAAGTGATTCAGTTATACATATATATTCTTTTTATTTATTTTTTTCATTTCTTTAGCTTTTTAATGACAAATAATATAGAACAGAGAAGTTAGCATAGGTGTACAACTCACTGCAAATTCATAAAATGAACAGTGTATATTCTTTTCCATATTTTTTTCCATTATGGTTTATCACAGGATACTGAATACATTTCCCTGTGCTATAAGGTAGGACCTTGTTGTTTATCCATCCTATATATGAGGAAAGAAGAGATTTTTAAGTGCCTATTGTGTGTCAGATACAATGCTGCCACATACGGATGCTAATGACTTGCCTAAGGTCATGTAGTGTGTGGAATCAGAACTGAAATCACAATCTGGGAACTCCCCGTCCTGTATTCTTTCCAATATATTTAAGATGAGACTTTTACCAGATCTTCTCATACAAAATTGGCAATGGCAAGTCACAAAGGAAAATCTAAGATGCCCAAGCATTTTGAAATGCTATGATATGCAGGCTGATAATGGAACAATTGAGTATTGGTATTTAGTACAAGTGTTGGTGAAATATTGTATCTTAGAAAGTGAAACATTTCTAGTATGTTGGTGTTGGATTAATTCTTTCAACAAATAGGAATTGAGCTCCTACTGTTGCTAGGCCCTATTCCAGTCTCAGAGGATACATTAAGTCCCCTACATATGAACCTTCAAGTTGCAAACTTTCAAAGACGCAAACGTGCATTCGCATGTCCAATCTCATAAGTTAGTTCATGTGTTTGGCGTACATTGTCACGTGTGTGCCTCCTCTACAAGTGGTTGTGCTTTTGTGTACTTTACTGCACAGTACTGTATGGAGTACAGTAGTACAGTATCTTTATTTCAAGCCCAACATGTCTGGAAGCAAGCGTAAAAGCAGCGATGATGTAGCTGGTACTGCTAAGAAGTGCCAGGAATTGGAGGCCCAAAGGACAAAGAGAGACAAGAGGAAGAAGTAACTGGAGACCCGAAGAGATTCATGACGTAGGAAATGGCAATGGGATTTTCTATATTGAGGAGGCACTGTTAGTTTTTGAGGCACAGGACCCGAACGTAGAACGGTACACGAGGGTTGCAGCAGCTGTTCAGAATGCAGTCCAGTGCTACATGTCATCTATGACAAGAAAAAATTAGCTACTACCCAGACATCACTGGATCGTTTTTTCAAGAGGGTAGATAGAATTGAATTCAGCAAAGAACCAGAACCTGTGCCATCAACATCAGGCATGAGGGAAATTGCAGCTTGCCCTCCATCTCCTGTTGCTGACGATTCTAACATCTCCCACCCCCTCTCCCTCCTCCAGTCAGTAACTCTTCTTGCCTGTTCACTTGATGCCAGCCCTGTATGTCAGCTGTTGTACTACTGTACTTCTCAAGGTACTGCACTGTAAGATTAAAAATGTTTTATTTATTTTTTGTGTTTGTTTTTTATATATTGTTTGTGTGAAAAGTATTATAAACCTATTACGGTAGAGTACTATATAGCTGATTGTGTTATTTGAGTACCTAGGATAACTTCGTTGAACTTACGAGCAAATTGGACTTACGAATGCGCCCTCGGAACGGAACTCGTTTGTATGTAGGGGACTTACTGTACATTAGTGAACACAAGAAAGACCCTGCTTTCATAGAGGCTAGTCTAGGACATGGAGGGTGTTTGCAAACAGTAATCAAGCAAACAAAAAATAAACTACATAATTAGCTTTTCACTTGTAGAGGGTGATAAAACTATTTAAAACCATATAACTAAGAGATTTCTGAACAGTCAAGTCAATTCATATAGGGCAATTTTCAGAAGATGAAATTTTTAAAAACAGTTTACAATTTATAGAATTGTAAAGGAATAAAATTATAACATAAACAATATATTTTGATGCTCCTCTAATAGATGTTTCTTAAAATTGATCAAAAGGGAGCACTGAAATCAGATTCTGGGATAGTGGATATTCAAGACTTGCCTAGGTACCACTTTTTTATTACTCACAGGTGACTGGATTTCTAATTCCATATGTTGAACTCACTCTTTTTGCATCTTATTATATAGATTTATTTGTTGTTTATGAACTGTTGGCATCAAACCAATCGTGTGACTTCTTCCCTTACCACTTCATTAATAAATGTTTTTAATTAAAATTCAAGTACATGCCAGGATATTGCTCATGCATAGAAGATATATTCTCCTAAGCCACTTCATGAAGCAAGCAGGGAAAACACAATGAAGCTAATTACAGATTATTTCTTTTATGGGAAAACATTTAAAAACAATCTCAGTTTTCCATATGAAAATTTTATGTAGTTAGATGAACACTTCCTTAGAATACAGATTCTGAAATGTTTCGGATAAATGAATAAAATGATTGCTACCAAGTGGAATTGAAAACATAGGAATTTTGAGTTTCTATGCTATTTAGACACATGATCATGTGAATAGGGTGAAATTTCATGTAGGTTCAATAATTTACTGGTATACAGTAATCATCCGGTTATATAAATTATATCTAGCCCCACTTCTTTTCATTTCTATGTTTTGTCAATAGCATATATAAAAATGCCTAGAACAATGTTGGTACAAAGAAAATGCTCAATTCATACTTATTAAACAAAATAGTTACAAACCACCCCACTTCTGTAGCACTGACAAATATCTGAAAAAAACAAATGGACTTCATTCTCCCAACATGTTTTTGGTAGTAATAAATATAATAATAATAGCAATCATGTATTGAACATTAATTAAGTCCCAGGCACTTATTACATGGATCAGATCACCCCAGCCTCAAAAAAACCCTTTGGGGTAAGGTATAGTATACGTTAAGGTATAGTACACTTATCTTCCTTCCAAAGGTGAGGAAACTGAGACACTTAAGTGACATATCCAACCCTATGAAGCTAGCATGTGAAAAGACCAGGCCTCAGTAGAAAGAGCATGGGTTTATTCTAAGAGCTAGGTTTGAATCTTGCCTCTACCACTTATTAGTGATGAGACCTTGGGTAACACTTAATTTCTCTTAGCTTTAAATTTCTCATTTATAAAATGGAGCTGTTATCTATTTTATAGGATTGGTGTCAAGATTAATGTAGGCAAAGTACATAAATTTCCTGAGTGTGCCTAGTATATACATAGTAGAAGTCCAACAAATATTAATCTAACTTTCTCTCTCCTCCTTCTACAATACACCTCCTTCCCAAAGGTTAAAGAAAAGGAAGAAATCGGAAGAATAAAATAAAAATTTTAAAAAGCATTACTGTGTTTATTAGGACCAGATACCAAATGATATAAGAGTTAAATCGGTGGTGAGACTCCCCAAAGCACAGTAGAGATATTTAACCAAACATATTTTGGTAACAATTGACATTTTATAATTTCAAAATTTTCATTCAGTAACATGGCATTTTTCCCCACTAATGACGTTCAATTAATTATGTTGTGTCTTCATATAAGACCTATATATTTGTTGTTTAAATTCTAGAATTTTATGAATGGAATCCTGTCTCACCATTATAATTTTTAAATGCCTATTCATGGCAAATAAGAAAGCTACTTTTTTGTTTGCTTATTTTGCATTTCATATGCAGCCACCTTGTTAACCTCTCTTATTAGGTCTGATTGTTTTTCATTTGATGTTTGTGGATTTTCTAGGTATACATGACAATATCTGCAAACAATTTTGTCTCTTCATTTTCAACAGCGCTACTTCTCCATTTCAATAGTTATGCAGAATTTAATTGCATTTGTTAGAACTTGGCAAAACAGACTCCACTGTATGTATATAAATGTATGTCTCTGGGTGCTATGACTGCCTGTGATTTTAATATTTATAGGCATACTTTACAATATTTTCTACCATGAGTAATCATTTCCTTTAAAACCAGAAAAACCGGTACAATTATTTTTAAAAATTCTGCCTAGTTTTTTTTTTTTTGCGGTACGCGGGCTTCTCCCTGTTGTGGCCTCTCTCATTGCGGAGCACAGGATCCAGACGCGCAGGCCCAGCGACCATGACTCACGGGCTCAGCCACTTCGTGACATGTGGGATCTTCCCGGACCGGGGCACGAACCTGTGTGCCTTGCATCGGCAGGCGGCCTCTCAACCACTGCGCCACCAGGGGAGCCCTCTGCCTAGTTTTAAATCTGTTGATGCCAGGTGCCATTCACAGTGCTTAGCCAAATTGCTAGGCTCTACCGATATTTACTCAACATTTTTACCTGCTGTGCCTGGTTCTCTCTTAAGAGGTCGGCTTTTTTTTTTTTTTCCCTCCTGCAGATTTGAAAGGGTATGTAGTTCTTTCCCAGCCAGAATGAGTGCACGGAAAACTACAACTCCCAGAGAGCAAAGCTCCCAGATCGGTTCTCCCTTTCCTGCTATTGAATTTATGACTTCACAGTCCAGAATGCAATGTGAGAAATGTAAACTTCCACCAGGAGCCAGGTTGCATTGCTGGGAAGTGTAGTACTGGAATGAAGGTGGACAGTGAGCTACCAACTGCTGGAGAGGCCCAGATTAGAGGTGGAGGTGGGGGAAGCTTTGGAGGTAGGAGTAAAACTACAAAGAGCTGCACCTGCACAGTGGAGGAGGTGGCTACAGCTCTTCTGGTCAGGAAGGCCAGTTCAATGGTCCTCACACTTTTTAGTCATATGCTTCCTAAAAGAACTGTGAAAAACTCTATACCCCTTTGCACGTTTTCAAGATAACCTATTGATTGTTTTTTTCAACATGAGTTTAAATAATTGGGAAGGATAAGATTTCTAGGTCTGTGTAAATACACTATTGTCTTTTAATTCATTTGTTGAGGTATAAGTAAATACAATAAAGTCCAGAATGGACAGCTGAGTGAACATGCATACTGTTGTTCAGTCCTGCAGATCCACTTATTCAGGATATTTCCATACTCTTTGAAGGCTCTCTCATGTGCCTCTCAGTCAGAACACTCCAGAGATAACCACTATTTTGACTTTTATCACAAATGATTAGTTTTGGCTATTCTTGAACTATGTGTACAACAGTGTATAAACAAACAATGTTTCAATATTATATTGTAGATATACCAAATGGAAGCTAAATACTGGAATGAAACCCATTATTATGCATTTAAAATTCATGAAAAAGTTCTTTTTTAATTGTTGAAAATTCTACATAATTTCTTTTTCTCCTTGAACCTCTGCTTACATACTCTTACCCCTACAGAATTTTATTCACATGTTATTACATTGTACATTGAATACCCTATCATACTCTGTGCAACAAAAATATGTTAATTTGTTACCATTTAATTTTTTTATATATCCTCTCATAAGGCTCTGGTTTAAAACAGTTTTTCTACATTGGGTTATTATCATCATTATTGGTCATAGAACATTGATCAAAGCAACCTAAAATATATAATTAAATTTTTTTTCCTGTTTTTATTTTTACATTTCTTTTCTACCTTTTTTACTATTTATTTTATATATTTGTTTTCTTTTTTTTTTTTGGCTGCATTGGGTCTTAACTGCGGCACGTGGGATCTTCGAGGCATGTGGGATCTTTAGTTGTGGTGCGTGGGCTTCTCTCTAGTTGTGGAATGCAAGTTTTCTCTCTCTAGTTGTGGCGTGTGGGCTCCAGAGCACATGGGCTCTGTAGTTTTGTGACACGCAGGCTCTCTCATTGAGGTGTGCAATCTCAGGAGCTGTGGCATGCAGTCTTAGTTGCCCTGCAGCATGTGGGATCTTAGTTCCCAGACCAGGGATCGAATCCACGTCCCCTCCATTGGAAGGCAGATTCTTTACCACTTTACCACCAGGGAAGTCCCTAAAATATATAATTTTTGATTAATACTTGTTAACCATTAAACTGAATATGCAATTTGAAATGCATTTTTAAATGTAATGGATTTTTTTCATTAATTTATATATATACATTAATATTACTTATTGGTGTAGTGAGACAGTTTGTCATCAAACCTACATCTCTTTTGTTGTCTTTGTAAATGTAAGTAATGAAGAAATTTACTCAGTAGATGTGAATACAAGATATATTACAGCAATATCACTCTCTTCTTTGACTTCCTTCATCATTTTATGCCAAAAATAACAGTGATCTATCATCAAGAATAATTTTTTAATGAGCTACCAGCTGATAATTGAATTTAATACTCCTACTCTCTCAATTTTGTTGAAAACAAAGAATTGGAAACCACCTGGATTGCAAATGGATTTGTTCCCAACATCACAGTCCAACTAGACACCAATATTTCTTAATTGTCCCTTTGTTTCCTTGGAGGTTTTTTCCCCCAACAGCTTTACTGAGGCATAATTTACATATCAAAAATTCAGCCATTGTCAGTATACAATACAATGATTTTTAGTAAGTTTATAGAGTTGTGCAACCAACATCACAATATAGTTTTAGAATATTTCCATCATGCCCCAAATTTTCACTCATATCTGTGTGCCATCAATCATTGCTCCTAACCCCAGGCCCAAGCAACCACTGTTTTGCTTTCTGGCTATATAGATTTACCTTTTCTGGAACTTTTATATAAACATAATCATACAATAAGTAGTACTTTGTGTCAGACTTCTTTAACTGAGCAAAATGCTTTTGGAGTTTCATCTGTATTGTAGCATACCATCTGAAACAATCATCAATAAATCAGGTTTTGGATGGGTATGAGGTATGCTTTTCTTCTGTCAAATAAGAGAAGGGTAATGGTGAAAGGGAATTAAGGAAATGATCAATATCAAGACAGAAAAAATACATACAGAAGCTGAGATTTTGAAAAAGATTTTTAAAAAATAACCCATGCCTCTGCACTCCTTGGAAAATTTTCATGTATTATCAGGAGTGTACATACTCCATTTTGAAAAAAAACTGGGCTGAATTTTGTGGAGTACCTAACACAGCGGATTAGAAAAGAAGTTTCAAAAGGTATTTTGTTCACTTAGTCTTTGGGCTTTAATTTCCTGATCTGCAAAATGAGCACAATAATATCTACTTTATGCTTTTGTTGTGGGGATTGGAGAGCAAGGATTGTGAGGAGAGGATTGAAAATACTTCCAGTATCTGCCCTTTTAGAAACCAGTCAGCAAGTGATAATACAGAACTTCTGGACAAGAGATTTCATTTAGCTTCAATATGACTCTTCCACATTGTAAAAGATCTGCCTGGGATCTTGCCTGGGTTGAGAGTTAGGATCCACAGATCTCTTTCTTCAATAATTGATCTCTATCTTTAGCTGAATTCTGATAATAAAGATCTACTTGGAACTTGAAGAACCTATAGGCTGAGCCCAAAGAATAGGACCTATCGTGTTAAGAGATAAAGGGATTTCACATTCAAAAGACTTCAAAACAAATTTTATTAATTTGATTTCAAAAATGAATGCATGTATGCAGAAAACTATAAGACACTGGTGAAAGAAATCAAAGATGGCACCAACAGATGGAGAGAAATACCATGTTCTTGGATTGGAAGAATCAACACTGTGAAAATGACTATACTACCCAAAGCAATCTACAGATTTAATGTAATCCCTATCAAATTACCAATGGCATTTTTCACAGAACTAGAACAAAAAATTTCACAATTTGTATGGAAACACAAAAGGCCCGGAATAGCCAAAGCAATCTTGAGAACGAAAAACGTAGCTGGAGGAATCAGGCTCCCTGACTTCAGACTATACTACAAAGCTACAGTAATCCAGACACTGTGGTACTGGCACAAAAACAGAAAGATAGATCAATGGAATAGGATAGAATGCCCAGAGATTAACCCATGCACATATGGTCACCTTATCTTTGATAAAGGAGGAAAAAATATACAATGAAGAAAAGATAGCCTCTTCAATAAGTGGTGCTGGGAAAACTGGACAGCTACATGTAAAAGAATGAAATTAGAACACTCCCTAACACCATACACAAAAATAAACTCAAAGTGGATTAAAGACCTAAATGTAAGGCCAGACACTATAGAACTCTTAGAGGAAAGCATAGGCAGAACACACTTTGATGTAAATTGCAGCAAGATCGTTTTGGACCCACCTCCTAGAGTAATGAGAATAAAAACAAAAAATAAACAAATAGGACCTAATAAAACTTAGGAGCTTTTGCACACCAAAAGAAACCAAAAGAAGATGAAAAGACAACCCTCAGAATGGGAGAAAATATTTGCAAACAAAGCAACTGACAAAGGATTAATCTCCAAAATATAAAAACAGCTTATTGCAGCTCAATATAAAAACAAACAAACAAACAAACAAGCCAATCAAAAAATGGGCAGAGACCTAAATAGACATTTCTCCCAAGAAGACATACAGATGGCAATAGGCATATGAAAAGATGCTCAATGTCAGTAATTATTAGAGAAATGCAAATCAAAACTACAATGAGGTATCACCTCACACCAGTCAGAATGGCCATCATCAAAAACTCTACAAAAAATAGGGCTTCCCTGGTGGTGCAGTGGTTAAGAATCTGCCTGCCAATGCAGAGGACATGGGTTTGAGCCCTGGTCTGGGAAGATCCCACATACTGTGGAGCAACTAAGCCTGTGCACCACAACTACTGAACCTGTGCTCTAGAACCCGAGAGCCACAACTACTGAAGCCCGCATACCTAGAGCCTGTGCTCTGCAACAAGAGAAGACACCACAAACAGAAGCCTGTGCATCACAACAGAGTAGTCCCTGGTCTCCGCAACTAGAGAAAGCCCATGCACAGTGACAAAGACCCAACTTAGCCAAAAATAAATAAATAAATTAATTAATTAAAAAAATCTACAAACAATAAATGCTAGAGAGGGTGTGGAGAAAAGGGAACCCTCTTGCACTGTTGGTGGGAATGTAAATTGATACAGCCACTATGGAGAACAGTATGGAGGTTCCTTAAAAACCTAAAAATAGAGCTACCATATAACCCAGCAATCCCACTACTGGGCATATACCCAGAGAAAACTACTTCAAAAAGACACATGAACCCCAGTGTTCATTGCTGCACTATTTACAATAGCCAGGACACGGAACAACCTAAATGTCAACCAACAGAGGAGTGGAAAAAGAAGATATGGTACATATATACAATGGAATACTACTCAGCCATTAAAAGAAATGAAACTGGGTCATTTGTAGAGATGTGGATGGACATAGAGACTGTCATACAAAGTGAAGGAAGTCAGAGAGAGAAAAACAAACATCATATACTAACACATAAATGTGGAATGTAAAAAAATTGTATAGATGATCTTATTTGCAAAGCAGAACTAGAGACTCAGATGTAGAAAACAAATGTATAGATACCAACGGGGAAGGGGAGGTGGGATGAATTAGGGGATTGGGATTGACATATATACACTATTGATACTATGTATAAAATAGATAACTAATGAGAACCTACTGTATAGCACAGGGAACTCTACTCAGTGCTCTACGGTGACCTAAATGGGAAGGAAATCTAAAAAAGAGGGGATATAGGTATACATATAGCTAATTAATTTTGCTGTGCAGTAGAAACTAACACATTGTAAAGCAACTATAGTTCAATAAAAAATTAAAAAAAAACAAAAATGAATGCAATTTAATTGAAAGATGTACATGATATACTTACATTGGTATAGAAACCCCCAAGTTCCTCACTCCTAACACCCCCACAACTCCTAAGCTCCTAAAGCAGTTGGATGGAGGTAAATCTGTCACAGTGATGTTGTTCAATCCAATTTATCAGTCAGCTCTTTTAGGCTTCCAATTTGGAAGTGACTTGATTATTTATCAAGAATAGGGAGTCCTGAGCAGACAGAAGAACTGAGCATCCTTTTTAAAGAATGGTAATATTTACAACCTTCTCCGTAAGTCTGAGGGATTCAGGAAAATGGGAAAGGGATAAAATCTTCTGGTTTTCTGTAGGCAAACTGTTTTAATTGAATTAATTTTCCAATTATAACTGGAAAGATGAATTGAAGCTTCAGTAATGACGACAGTATTGTTGCCTAGCAAAAGGGAGGCTTAACATGTTGCTGCAGCTGGATAGAAATTCAGCACACCCGGCAACCAATCGCTGCAGGACTTGCTGAAGCTGCTTCTTTCCCAAAGTAGCAACAGATGCACATGAGTAAAAGAGATAAATATTAATCACTGTTGAAAATCCCCATAGAGCAGAATGGAACTAAATAAGATACTTGACACACATTTTCAGACTCCTGCATGTGAGTTGGTAGATGTACAATATTTATCACTAAAACAAATACTTTCTCTGTGATAATGCTAAGCCGATGCCAGCAAAATGGATCCCTTTTGCTATTACTTAGCTTGATGCCGCGCTCACTGTCCTTAAAGAGACACCAGAAAATCCTTTTCCTTGTCCTTCCACCATAACATCCGTTCCTTAAAGATTGTCCAGCTAGAGTTCTCACTCTCTAATCAAGCATTCTTGTTGTACACAGTGTCTGGATACTGTCTGCTCAGATTATGTGTTTTGGGCATTGAAAAGGCTCTGTACCAAGGCCTGGAAAGGCCACATAATTCTCCAGAATCCTATATGAGCACATTCTCCAAGGTCATTTGTATCTTCCCCTGCTCCCAAACTCTCCATCCCAGATAATAGGCTACAGTAGGAGTAGAGAGAAATATGAGATCACTACAGTATATTTTTTCCTGAATCAACTGTATCTAAATTATAGTTCAGTTATTGGGTAGTTTCTATTAGGAAAGGATGCTAGTGAATAGACACAAGATCTATGAGGGAGAAAATTACTCACCCTACACCTAAACATTCTATTATGGAATATTTCAAACATATCCAAAAGTAGAGGGAATACTATAATATAATATAATGAACCTCCATGTATACATCACTCAGCCTCAATAATTATCATTTAAAAAAAATATTTATTTAAGTATAGTTGATTTATTGTATTAGTTTCTGGTGTACAGCAAAGTGTTTCATATATATATATATTTATGTGTGTGTGTGTGTGTATATATATATATATATATATATATATATATATATATTCTTTTCCATTATAGGCTATTACAAGGTATTGAATATAGTTCCCTGTACTCTACAGTAGGGTCTTAGGGTCTTGTTGATTACCTAGTTTATGTATAGTAGTGTGTATCCATTAATCCCAACCTCCTAATTTATCCCTTCCCCCTTCCCCTTTGGTAATGACAAATTTGTTTTCTATGTCTGTGAGTCAGTTTCTGTTTTGTAAATAAGATCATTTGTATCATTTTTTAAGATTCCACATATAAGTGATAACATATGATATCTGCCTTTCTCTTTCTGATTTACTTCACTCAGTATGACAATCTCTAGTTCCATCCATGTCTCTATAAATGACCAATTTCATTCCTTTGAATGGCTGAGTAGTATTCCATTGTATACATATTGCCACATCTTCTTTATCCATTCATCTGTTAATGGACATTTAGGTGGCTTCTATGTCCTGGCTATTGTAAATAGAGCTGCAATGAATATTGAGGTGCATGTATCTACTCGAATTATGGTTTTCTCTGGATATATGCCCAGGAGTGGGATTGCAGGATTATATGGTAGCTCTATTTTTAGTTTTTTAAGGAACCTCCATACTATCCTCCATAGTGGCTGTACCAATTTATAGTCCTACAAGCAGTATGAGAGAGTTCCCTTTTCTCCACACCCTCTCCAGCATTTATTGTTTGCAGATTTTTTTTTTTTTTTTTTTTTGTGGTGCACGGGCCTCTCCCTGTTGTGGCCTCTCCCATTGCGGAGCACAGGCTCCAGACGCGCAGGCTCAGCGACCATGGCTCACGGGCCCAGCCACTCCACGGCCTGTGGGATCTTCTCGGACCAGGGCACGAACCCGTGTCCCCTGCACCACCAGGGAAGCCCTGTTTGCAGAGTTTTTGATGGCCATTCTGACCGGTGTGAGGTGATACCTCATTGTAGTTTTGATTTGCATTTCTCTAATAATTAGTGATGTTGAGCATCTTTTCATGTGCCTATTGGCCATCTGTATGTGTTCTTTGGAGAAATGTATATTTCGGTCTCTGCCCATTTTTTGCTTGAATTGTTTGTTTCTTCTGATATTGAGCTCTATGAGTTGTTTATATATTTTGGAAATCAAGCTCTTGTCAGTGGCATCGTTTGTGAATATTTTCTCTAATTCCATAGGTTGTCTTTTCATTTTGTCTAGTTGTGCAAAAGCTTATAAGTTTGATTAGGTCCCATTTATTTATTTTTGCTTTTCTTTTGCATTGGGAGAGCAATCTAAGAGAATATTGCTATGATTTATATCAGAGAAATTTTTGCCTATGTTCTAGGAATTTTATGGTGTCCTGTCTTATATTTAAGTCTTTAGGCCATTTGAGTTGTGTATGGTGAGATGGTGTGTTCTAACTTCATTGCTTTACATGTGACTATCCAGCTTTCCCAACACCACTGGCTGAAGAGACTGTCTTTCCTCCACTGTATATTCTTGCATCCTTTGTTAAAGATTAATTGACCCTAGTCTTGTGGGTTTATTTCTAGCCTCTTTATTCAGTTCTGTTGATCCATATGTTTGTTTTTGTGCCAATACCACACTGTTTTGATTACTATAGCTTTGTAGTATTGTCCGAAGTCTGAGAGGGTTATGCCTCCAGCTTTGTTATTTTTCCTCAGGATTGCTTTGTCAATCCTTGGTCTTTTGTAATTCCATATGAATTTTAGGATTATTTGTTCTAGTTCTGTGAAAAATGTCATGGGTAATTTGATAAGGGATCACAATAAAGCTGTAGATTGCTTTGGGTAGTATGGCCTTTTTAACAATATTAATTCTTCCAATCCAAGAGCTTGGGATATCTTTCCATTTCTTTGAATCATCTTCAATTTCCTTTATCAACGTTTTATATTTCTCAGCATATAAGTCTTTTACCTCCTCAGTCAGGCTTATTCCTAGGTATTTTATTTTTTATGTGATTTTAAAAGGGATTTTTTTTAACTTTCTCTTGCTGATATTTCATTGTTAGTGTAAAGAAATGCAACAGATTTCTGTATGTTGATCTTATATCCTGCTCCCTTGCAATATTCATTTATCAGTTCTAATTGTTTTTGTGTGGAGTCTTTAGGGTTTTCTATATATAGTATCATGTCATCTGCATACAATGACAATTTTACCTCTTTCCTTCCAAATAATTATCATTTTATGGCCAAATTTTTCCTTTGTAAACCCCCATCTACTTTCCATCCCCACTTCCAGAATGATCTGAAGTAAATCCCAGACATCATATAATTTCATTATAAATATTTAGTATGTATCTCTAAAAGGACTCCTTTAACACAAAGTCATTATACACACCTAAAAAACTTAAGTGATTCATAATATTATCAAATAATCGGTTCATATTTCTTGATTATCTCACAGATAAGTGCTTCTCAAACATTAATGTGTACAGGAATCATTGTGATCTTCTTAAAAGGCAGATTCTGATTCAGTAGATCTAGGGTGGAACCTGAGATTCTATGTTTCTGACAAGCTTCCACATGATGCCAATGTTGCTGATTATTAGGTCACACTTTGATTAGCAAGGTCATATTTTTGTTTGTTTATCTCTAAATTTTTAATATGTTGGAAATTTCACCTTAAAGATGAATGTGCCTAAAGATGTCAGAGAAATGCACAATACTGTTTTTATCATTCATTTACTCCCAAACAAACTTTGGTGTATACCTGGCACAGTGCTGGGCATTGGGAATCAGGGAGGTGGGTGGTGTATAGAACATCTTCATTTCTGTGGTCAGCTAACAGCTTAATTAAAGGGTAGTAATATGCATACATATTCCATATATATATATATATATACACACACACACACACACACATATATATATATATGGAATATATATATATATATATATGGAATATATATATTTTTTCCTTTTATGAGAGGATTGGTGTATTAGTTTCCTGTGGCTGCTGTAACAAATTACCACAAACGTGGTGGCTTAAAACAACAGAAATTTATTTTCTCACGGTTTTGGAGCCCATACGTCCAAATAAGTTTCACTAAACTGAAATCACGGTGTTGGCAGGGCTGCACTTCTGCAGATTCTAGGGGAGAATTCATTTCTTGCCAATTCCAGCTTCTTCTGGGTGCTGACATTCCTTGGTGTTCTTTGCCTTGTGGCCACATCATTCTAATTTCTGCCTACGTGGCCTTCTCTTGTTTGTTTCTCTAACCCACTCACCTTTGCCTTACTCTTATATAAAGACTCATGATTAGATTTAGGGCCCATCTGGATAATCCAGAATAATATTACTATGTCAAGATCCTTAGGTTCCTTGGGTATCTTTGGGTAATTATTATTCAGTGTACTACATTGATCTCTTAATTTAGGTGAAAATTTATGAACTACAAATGCTTTTCCAAGAGCCTCATCCTCCCAAAGCTAAGTAAAGTAGATCTGCCATAATTATTTAATTTACCCCATGGAGAATGAGGAGATTACATCCCTACCCGAGATTGGGTAAACTGGGGTGGGGAGGTACATAAGGATGGGAGCAAGATGAGGAGTGAGGAATCCAGTAATTGGATACAGTACTCGTATTCCAAAGACCATGAGTTGATTGTCACAAAGAGGATAATATCACTAATATTAATGCTTTCATGAGTGAATACAATTAGTAGATGTATAGAATATAAAATTATATTCGTAATGAAAATGGTCAACCTATCATTTACAACACCTGGCATGTCAGCTGCCACCTTGCTGTATTAGTTTCATTATTGCAAATTATACACATGGTCAATGGTCCCTCAATATTTTACTACCTTTTAATTATGATTCTGGATTTGAAAACATCATCATTCTAGATTCATAAGGGAGAGGGAAGTGCAAATTCATGCAATTCTCGGAATTGATCATCTCTTCTCTTAATTGTGAAAGGTCTGAGAGAAGAATGTCAGTTCAGTTTCCATATAACAGACATTGCCAATCCACTTTAAAATAAGAAGACTCAAGTATGATTCCTAGGTTCCTTTACCGGCACTCTTATCAGGTGACAGAATATTACCAAACAACCTAGTAGCTACCCATGCATTCCCTTCAAGTCATTACTCTCTCCTTCAGAGTAACCTTCACTACAGAATATTTTTTTCAGCTTTATATTTTATATAAGTGGAATCATATAATTTGTGTGTGTGTCTGCATTTTTCTACTTAGTATTATGTTTGTGAGAATCCATATTTTGGGGCTTAGTTGTAGATCATTCATTGTCATTTCTCTACAGCCTCCCACTGTGTGAATATACTATGATTTAATTATCTATTCTACCTTTGATGGGCACTCAGATTTTCAGATTTTTTACTATTAAACATAGTGTTGCCAGGAACATTCTAGTAGTTATCTTTTAGTGAACATATGTCCACATTTCTATTTCATATATACCTAAGAGTGCAGTAGCAGGATCATAAAATAGGCATATGCTTAGATTTAAGTGATATTGGCAAAATGTTTGTACAAATTTACACTCCCACAAACAATGTATTGATATAAAAGTCCAAGATTCTCCACAACTTTGTCGACCCTTAATTTTGTTTTCTTTTTTTCTTTTTAGCCATTCTTTTTCTTTTTGGCCATTCTCATGGATGTGTATCGCATTGTGGCTTTAATTTATATTCTCAATGACTAATGAAGTTGAGCACTTGTATGTTAATTGGCTATTTGGATAGCTTCTTAATGAGGTAACTGTTGGTCAAGTCTTTGCTCATTTTTCTATTGGTTTGTATATTCTTTTCTTTATATACTCTGGATGAGTCCTAGGACAGATATATATGCTACAAATATGTTTTCCCACTTAGTCATTGCTTTTTTTTTTTTTTTTTTTTTTTTTTTTTTT